>NC_077234.1:10989212-11258787 GCF_027887165.1 Monodelphis domestica | reverse complement strand
CTAGACCAGAAAACCATACATATATCTGGTCTGGAGTTTCCACCATGGCAGCTCACCTCTCCTACTCAACCTGCCCTCCTCTGGTATCTCTTGGTCCAACTCCATTTCCTTCCTGGACTCTTAAAATGGTCCAGGTGAAGAGGACATGTGAGTGGGCAGAAATCTGGTGTTTGTGGTACCCCCCATGACTGACAGAAGCCACAGCAGTGACTGCTAAACCTTTCATTCCCCAATCTGGATTTGAATGCCCTTCCCACTGATCCCCTGTAGGCTAATAGCATATTCCGATTTTACCACCAGTCAAATCATCATTATGGAATTGCAGGGTCTTTTCTCCTCTTGCTTCCTTGTCTTGCCCTAACTCGGTGCCCTCATTTTATCCAGTCACCAGTTTCCACTACCCCCCAACACCCCTGCAGGTCCTTCTATTCCTCTTGCCCCTACTCTTCTCCTTTTCCCCTCCTGGTGTTAGGCCAGCATATTACTAGAGCATCTGATCTCTGGTGCTTCCTACCTGTGTCACATTGGGCATGTAATTTAACCTTTCTAGCCATAAGTTTTCTCATCTGGAAAGGGAATTGGACTCGCCATTGCCTGGCTGTGGGACCTTGAAAAAGTCACTCTGTGGACCTCAGTTTCCTCATCTGGGAAGGGAGGAGTTTGCTCTGGATGACATCCAAGGTCCCTTTTAGCTGTTACTTTCTACTATCTACATTCTACATTTTGTCCCATCTCTAATATTCCATGTTCTTTGTACTAAAGGACATCCTAGCTCTGACATTCAGTTTTCGGGGTTCTAAGGGTCCTCCCAGCACCAGCTTCCTATGTTCTGTGTTCTAAGGTCCTACCTAGTTCTGACACCCCATGCTTTCTGTTCCAAGGATCCTTATGACTTTGGCATTCCATGTTTTATGCTCACAGATGTCCCCACTCCCACCTTTAAAGTTCTGTGGTTCTATGATTCTTTCCTCTATAGGTGAACACTTTCCAGATTGTCCTCATCACAGATGGCAAATTGTCTTTTACCATATTCAACTATGAGTCCATCTCATGGACCACAGGCATGCATGCCAGCAGTGGAGGTGACCTGGCAGGACTAGGAGGCATTGCCGCACAGGTAGGACATTCCTAGAAACTTCTCTGTAGTTTTGTCTTTTTTAATGTTGGGAGTTTGTTTCTCTGTGCAGGGCCAGGTTCTTTTTTTTTTTCTTTAAGGCACTGAACTTTCCTCTCTCCCTCCCTCCCTCCTTGGTGCTGGGAAGTTTGGCTGGGGCGTATTCTTTACATTGGCCCATGCTGCCGAGTTCCTTCCTCATACATCTCATTGCCAGCCTGGCCCTCCCACCCCCACCCCCAGGCTCAGGATTCAAGAGCAGAAAATTCACAGAGAAGAAATTCTCCCTCTTATTTTTGTTCCCTTTGCTCTTTTTTAACGGTGCCCAGAAGGATGCGTGTGTTTGCCACCAGCTGAGCTGTTCCTGGCACTTTGCCCAGGCCATTTCAAGAGTCTCCAGCAAGCAGGAAATCACAGGTGTAAAGGAAGTGGGTGCAAGTGAGATTCCAGACTCCAAACGGGTTGATGGGAATGTTTGTCCAGAGAATACAGACTCTGGACCTGCCTGGATGCCTGCAGAATTAGAAGTGGTTACAGAAGGTTTTATTGGAGGGGTGCCACGGCCAGGGAGCCTCCTCTCTCTCCTTCCCCAAAGTCCAGTCTCACAAGGGACGCTCTAGAGGCAAAAGAGATGAGGGAGGAGATGCAGGAATGTTCCAAAAAGCCATTTATGGCCTGTGTGACTGTGGGCAAATCACTTTCCTCTCCAAGCCTCAGTTTCCACACCTGGAATTATCGATAGGGTTAGACTGGATGGCTGCTGATGTCCTTTCCAGCTCTAGAGCTAGGACACTGTCTATGCCTTTGGATAAATCACTTAATCTCCTTGGGCTTTGGATTCCTTCTCTGTTAAAGGAGGGGACTGGACTAGACAGCCTCTGAGAGTCCTTCCAACTTTAAACCGCTTACCCAGTGATCCCATGAATAACCTCAGACACTAGAACAGAGAGACCATTCACAGCCCAGTTATCAGTCAAGATGAAGAGTTTCAGGTCAACCCCACAGATAGATGATCAGCCTGGAAAATTGGCCTCCACGTGTTTCCATCTGGATCAATCATTACTTGTCATTACTTGACTACAGTCAGACCAAACCACTAGAGCCAACAATTCTGGTTTCCATTTTTCTCCAAGTGGCTGCCTAGGATGGTCATTTCTGGTATAGAGTAAACCTCTGTTCGGCTACCAAGAAGTACTGAGCTTCTACTCCATGTTAGGTCCCTTCCTGGGATGCTGAAATGTGTACCTGGCAAGGAAACTTCCAACTCAAAGCAACAGCCAAATGTCTGGGTAAATGATAAGGGCGAGATTGAGGTTGGCCATAGAATGGCAGCAACGTGGAGCAGAGGGCTCATCACTGAACCACTCCAAGCCTCAGTTTCCTTGTCTGTAAAATGGGGAGAATTATAGCACCTACCTCACAGGGTTGATGTCAGAAGCAAATGAGACCACACACACACACACACTTTTTGCAAACTAAAGCACTATATGATTGCTGGTTATCATTATTTTTAGCATAGAAACTCTCCTGGAAAAGGCAGATTTTCAGCTAGACATTGAAACATGGATGGAATCTGAATGATTGAGAAGAATAGCAAAGGCATTCGGGGCATCTGGACCAACACAAACAGAGATAGAAGAAGGAAAGCAGCAGCCATGCTATCTTGAATAGGGAAACTGAACTTGGTCTTCTAGGCAATGATGATCCCAATGGCCCATTCCTGAGCCAGGCAGAGCCTCTTCCTCTTCCCTTTTTGTCTCTCCCTCCAAGGCCAGAGAGTAGTTGGAACCAAGACCCTGCCTTCATAGGAACCTAGATTTAGAGCTGAAATGACCTTAGAGGTCACCGAATCCAAACTCTTTGTTGTGCAGATAAGGAAAGTTAATTCTGGGCCTCAAGTCCTAGAGTTCAAATGTGGCAGAATTCAAATCTAGGTCTTCCTGTACAGCACTATGCCCATTGGGTCAGGCTGCTGTCCTTACTTTTCTATGTCTGGGGGTCTGACTTACGTTCTCCTCTTCCCAGGCAGGGTTCAATGCTGGTGATGGAAAACGTTACTTCAACATCCCTGGGTCCCGCACCGATGACATCGTCAACGTGGAGATGACGACAAATGTGGGTATCCCCGGGCGATGGGTGTTCAGAATCGATGATGCCCAGGTGCAAGTGGGGGGCTGCAGCAACACAAGTAAGAGGACAGTCGCTAGGCGTCTTCCCTTTGGGGTGGGGTGTGGGAGGAGGGCAGCAAGGTGCCTGGGTTTCCTCTTTTTGTCCCTGTGTTGTTCAGTGCTCACTTTCTCACGCATCTAGAGCTGGGGTCCTGCTGGGGGATGGACGAGAGAAAGACTTTGGAGCTCAGGGAGGAAGGAAGGAGGGAAGAAAGGAACAAAGGAGGGAAGAAAGGAACGAAGGAGGGAAGGAAGGAGGGAGGGAAGGAAGGAAGGATGGAGGGAAGGAAAGAAGGATGGAGGGAAGGAAGGAAGGAAGGAAGGAAGGAAGGAAGGAAGGAAGGAAGGAAGGAAGGAAGGAAGGAAGGAAGGAAGGAAGGAAGGAAGGAAGGAAGGAAGGGAGGGAGGGAGGGAGGGAGGAAGGGAAGGAAGGAGGGAAGAAAGGAACGAAGGAGGGAAGAAAGGAACGAAGGAGGGAAGGAAGGGAGGAAGGAAGGGAGGAAGGAAGGAAGGAAGGAAGGAAGGAAGGAAGGAAGGAAGGAAGGAAGGAAGGAAGGGAGGGAGGGAGGGAGGGAGGGAGGGAGGGAGGGAGGGAGGGAGGGAGGGAGGGAGGGAGGGAGGAAGGAAGGAAGGAAGGAAGGAAGGAAGGAAGGAAGGAAGGAAGGAAGGAAGGAAGGAAGGAAGGAAGGAAGGAAGGAAGGAAGGAAGGAAGGAAGGAAGGAAGGAAGGGAGGGAGGAAGAGGAAGGGAAGAAGAAGGGAGGGAAGGAAGGAACGAAGGAAGGAAGGAAGGAAGGAACGAAGGAAGGAAGGAAGGAAGGAAGGAAGGAAGGAAGGAAGGAAGGAAGAATGGAGGGAAGGAAGGAAGGAAGAATGGAGGGAGGGAGGGAGGGAGGAAGGGAGGGAGGGAGGGAGGAAGGGAGGGAGGGAGGAAGGAAGGAAGGAAGAATGGAGGGAAGAAAGAATGGAGGGAAGGAAGGAAGGAAGGAGGGAGGGAGGGAGGGAGGGAGGGAAGGAAGGAAGGAAGGGAGGAAGGGAGGAAGGAAAGGAGGGAAGGAAGGAAGGAGGGAAGGAAGGAAGGAAGGAAGGGAGGAAGGGAGGGAGGAAAGGAGGGAGGGAAGGAAGGAGGGAAGGAAGGAAGGAAGGAGGGAGGGAGGGAGGGAGGAAAGGAGGGAGGGAAGGAAGGAAGGAGGGAAGGAAGGAAGGAAGGAAGGAGGGAGGGAGGAAGGAAGGAAGGAAGGAAGGAAGGAAGGAAGGAAGGAAGGAAGGAAGGAAGGAAGGAAGGAAGGAAGGAAGGAAGGGAGGGAGGGAGGGAGGGAGGGAGGGAGGGAGGGAGGGAGGAAGGGAGGAAGGGAGGAAGGAAGGAAGGAAGGAAGGAAGGAAGGAAGGAAGGAAGGAAGGAAGGAAGGAAGGAAGGAAGGAAGGAAGGAAGGAAGGAAGGAAGGAAGGAAGGAAAGAGAGAGAGAGAAAAAAGAAAAGGTTTGCCTGCCATTTGAGACTACATCAAGAGAAGGGTTAAGTTGAGGGAAGAAAAGACTTTGTTGAACAGTGTGAGGAAAAGCCATTAGGATGGCCTAATGAATGTCCAGACTCTGAAAAACTAGAATCCCCTCCTGCCCCACCCCAGTGGCTGCCTTCCGGGCTCAGAATTCATCTGGTCCAGCCCAGCCCCAGCACATCCCAAACCGTCCATAAGAAGAACTTCACTGATGAGGAACTGTCTGATGTTCCCTCCCCTTCTCCACCCCAGCCACTATTGGTCCTGGATCTACCTTCTGGGACTAGCATGAGGCTAATTCCTCTCCCAAACAACAGTCCTTCAGATATTGGGAGTCTGTAACTTTGTCCTCTCAGAACCTTTTCCTGGGGGATTGGGGGTGATGGAAGGGGGATGTTGGGGGCAGGGTTGGCTGCAATGCAATTCCCAGAATCATGGGCCTGGAGACATCCCAGGGTGTCTCTCTCTTCCCTGAAAAGGGACCCAGGACTTAGTGACGCTCTCTCTCCCCTTCGGGAGAGCTTAGCCTCTCCAGTGACTGGCAGAGGAGGGACAAATCATGAAAGCCCTCTCCCCTTCAAGCCCTCAAGGAAAAGTCTTAAACATGGCAAGGCCTAGGAGAAGAGAGTGCTAAGAAAAGAAAGGAGACAATGACGTGACACGGATGGGATTCATGGCAGCTAAGGGATGCTTTCAAAGTCCCTTGTCTTCTGGAGAAGATGGACAGACATTCTGCCCTCCCCAGGAGAGAGCCCCAAGTCATTAAGAATAAAACCCAATGACAAGGAGGTGATCGGGGACAAACTGAGGCTGTAGTCGACACTCTTCTAGATGAAAGAGTGAATAAGTGATGGCTAATGACTCTCTAAGGTCTGTCCTGGGTGGCTGAGTCAAGGACACCTTTGTGGCTTTGAACCTTGGAAGGCCCCTGGCCAGAGGGCTCCCCCTAGACAGAGCAGCAGGAGAGAGAAACAGTCATGGAACCCAAACCTCAGGGCTTCTCTAGATTGATTTATTTGGCCTTAATTAGCTCTTTAATTTGATTTGTCAGAAAATGGCCTCCCCAGATGCAATCACTGAGATTAGGTCTTGTTTATACAACAGTCAAGGAAAAAAAGAGAGCTGGAGCAGGGCCCAGGCCACAAGAGGGGTGGGTGAAGGAAAGAGGGTGGGAGGGGGCCAGGGGCATTCAGCCAGGAGAAGACAATGGGGGGGTGGAGAAAGGGATGGCTGTCTTTGAGTACCAAGGTAGGAGCTTTGGAGAGAAGTTACAGAGGCCCTAAACAAGAGTTCTTCCAGGGCAGAATGGGAAAAAGGAAAGCTCCTGCCTCAGTTCTCCGGGAGTCAAGCACAACAAGTCTAGCCCCCCTTCCATGGGAGCATGTGGGTTCCAGCAGGGGCTGGATGGCTTTGTCCGGATGATGGCGATGCCTGGACCCCTGCACACATCATCTTTGCCTGCCATTTTCCAAATCTCACTGCAGCCTCTCTCCCAGGTCCATTTCAGGGTGCTTGCAAACCTAGGCTGCTGGGGAGGGGGGACAGTACTGAAGAGGAGGCATGGAAACCCCTGATCTCTGGATGTGCGGAGGCCGAAGGCCTCGGCATCTGTTAGGAGGAGAAGTGAGCATGCCATGACGAACAGGGAGGCAGGCATCTCTTGGGGATGAAGATGGTAGGAGAGCGGAGATGTGGAAGCACAAGCTTGTAAAGGAGTCCGACAAGAGCTGCCTGGGACAAGAAGGCCCACTTAGACAAGGAAGACATGGAAGGTGGAAAGCGAAGGTGTGAGAGTGGCTTCTTCAGTGATGGCCACACTCTTGGTTTACGGCACGTCGCTCCTACCATGTGCAATATGTGTAAAAGCAATGAAAGATCTGAGCTGTCGGATGACTCCCTGCTCACCTCAGCTGGGGGCTGGCTTCTGAACCCAAGGGGGAAGCAGCTTGAAGTCATCTCCCCCTGCCCCGGGATCCCTGGGATCACTGCCATTGGCCCTCAGAACTGGGAGGGTCTCACAGGCCTCTCAGTGCACCCCAACAGGAAGCCCCTCTAAGCCATCCCCTGCTGCAAGACCTGCTCAGGCGCCATTCCAATTTGGCCAGCTCTTGTCACGGGGAAGTTTTCCCCATTAACCTTCCATACAAGTCCTTCTCACGCTCAGGGAAAGCTGCGGTTTTACCTGCCCTCCCCAACAAGCCTCCTCTTGGCCAGCCTGCACACCCCCAGTTTCCTGACAGAATCCTGGTATGACACGGGTGCTGGGCCCCTCACCCTCTTGGCTTCCTTCCCCTGGAAACTCTCCAGTGTGTCGATTCTTTCTCGAAAAGAAATGAGGGGCCCAGAAGTGAAGGGAACACCCTCCCCGTGAGTGGACCTTCGCCCTTATTCTAGACACTCTCCTTTGTCAGCACAGTCCAGGGTGGCAGGACCTGCTTTGTCTCCCATCACATGCCTTTGGCTTGAATGGGAGTAAATTAGGCCCTTCAACCTCCCCCTTCCCCCCTTTTTTAAACCCTTCACTTCCTTCTTGGAATCAATACTGTGTGTGGTTCTAAGGCAGAAGCGTGGTCAGGGCTAGGCAATGGGGGTCAAGTGACTTGCCCAGGGTCACCCAGCTTGGACATGTCTAATACCAGATTCGAACCCAGGACCTCCATATCTCTAGACCTGGCTCTCCATCCACTGAGCCACCCAGCTGCCCCCCCAACTCCCTTTTTGTTTAAATCAGTCAACTCTAGACTAGCTACAACTCCCCTATCAGAGAGATGTGTGACTGAATTTATGAAGCTCCATTAACAATCATTTAATTAAACTCAGGGACTGACCCGTCCTCCCCGATCCAGGCCATCCACAAGTTCAGAAATCATGCAGGCCGGCTTTTTCCCAAACACGGAGGAGTAGATCCCCGGGGCACCGCGCCAGAGGCCTCCCCTGTTCAGCACCAGCCCATGGAGCCCTGCACTTTGGTCTAGTCATTCAACATGCTTAGGTGCCCCCCCCCCCCCCCCCCCGCACTTCGGTCCGTCGGGTGCCCGAGGAAAGCGAGGCTGAAATGCAGGTGTTCCTTCCTGGAGCATCCGTTCCATCTGCAGTCCAAGAACCCAGCAAAACAATGGAAAGGAGAGCCAGGCCCATGTGCCCCCCTCACCGCTCTAGCATGGGCCCCCACGGATGGTGGGGGGTAAACAGACGGGAACAAGGCATCTTTGTGAGCCCACATCCCTTCCTCAGCACACCGTCCGCTTCATAGAATCATGCCCCGATGGAAGTCGGGCTACAGCTCTGTCTTCTTCATATCTGGGCACCAGGTGACTCTGCCCATCCCCGAGAGGAGCTCGGCTGCAGCACCTGCCAGGTGACCCAGGACCCACATCACAGAGCAGGCCCAAGTGCTCTCTTCCCCTGGAACTCTGATTATTCATGATCATGACGGCAGCCAGGACGCCTTTGACTGGATCATTTGGCCTTGGCCAAAGCCATTGTTACGGACAAGAAACTGAGGCTCTGGGCTCAGGTGTCCTGGCACTTTCCAGGACGTCCCCTAGCTGTGCCGCGGACAACCCTTTTTCCTGTCTGTCTCAGTGGGAGCAGAAAAAAGAAGAGTCCTTCCTTCTCTCTCTCTCGGTTCTCCAGGGGCACCCCAAGCTGTGCTTCTGCCCCTTCTCTGATCTTGGCCGAGCTTTCCACAGCGCTTTAAAAGCCTTTGATGTTCGCTTCAGCATTTCCTGCCAAGTTCGGGTCATTGAGAGGGTAACCATTCCTGGCACGAGACGGTGCCCCGCTTTTCTATCCGTTCACAGCTGCTTGTCCTTGCTGACATTCTCAGTCCTTGTAGTGTCTGTTAGCTGACCTGATCATGGAGCTCCTGTGAGTTCTGCCCCCTCACCAGGATTTCACAGGAACTCTATTCTGAAGGCTTCCTCGCCACCGGTCCTCCCCATTCTTCCTCCAAATCCTAGGACACCCGCCCTCCCCTTTTATCAGTTACCTCCTGGACTTTTTACTCGGCTCCTTTGCCTCTTTGCCCAGCCTCTTCTCAGAAACAACAACTTGGTTTGGGGATGGTGGATAAAACTTTTCTGGGCAGCAGCAGCCTTTCCTGCCTGGCTCTGGTGCCTCTTCCATCTTGTACTGATCTGCCCTTAGCAGATGACCACCAAAGTCCTTCTCAGCTGTCATCTGCTGGAAATCTTGATAGAATCTCATTTCGGGGCTGCATGAATTCGAATTTAGAGGGTTCCAATCTCCTAGAGTCCGGGGTAAATGTCACCCATCTCTGACCAAGTCTCTCACTCTTGACAAAAGTAGGTGGCCCTGGCATAGATGCAAAGACAAATGTGCCGCCCAGGCCAGTCATTCGGTCCGTGGAGGACCTGGAGTGTCCATCAGTCCTATCATGACACGCCCTGAGGAGCTGTCTTCATGGGTTGTCCCTAAAGTTAGGGTTGGGATGTGTAATAAAATAGATAATCTGCTGGAGCTAATTGTAATAAAGGAGATAATCTGTGAAGGAACTATTTCTTGTTGTAATAACTGGAATACACTTTGGCTGACTAGAGAGGTACTAGGGTAACCTCAGGATGCCTATTTGTTATGAGATAGAAGTATTTTTTTGGCTTTGCTTTATTAATTCTTGCTGTTTTGCAAGATCACTGTCTTCCAGTTGCTTAATTCTGGTCTTTAGGGACTGGTTTTGCTTTTCAGCTTGGTCTGCCCTTCTGTTAGAGGCTTCCAGCTCTTTCTCCAATTGTGAGGTCTTGTTTGTCAGGCTGCTGACCTCTTTCTGGGTTTTTCCCCATTTTTCTTGCCATAAGGTTTCCATCTTTTGGATAAGCTCCAATTTGAGTTCTTCCAGAGCTTGTGGATCATTTCCATTTTGTGGGGCATGTTTTGATTTTGTTTGAATTTCATCCTCTTTCTCTTCTTTTCCTTGGGTATTCCCGCCATAAAAGTTTTAAATAGTCACTTTTTTCCCTTTCTTCTTGGAGGCTTGATTTGGGGCCATGAGAGCCATCCCTTTGGTGTTTTTTTTCCCCTTTTCTTTTTGGTCCGAGGTCTGGGTGATATGGGCGGGTTTTCTGTGGATTTAGGTTGCCTCAGACTAGTTCTTCCCAGCCTCCGCGGTTTGTTAGCTCGCCCGCCCCTGTGCTCTGTGGTCTCTTCTCACCGGTGCACAGGAATCTCCTGTAAAACCGCTCTGAGGGGTGGATCTCTGGTATTCCCTGTCAGTTTCCAGGGAGCCTGGCGTGTCCCCCTCTCCCCCCACTACAGCGAGGGGTGATGCTTCAGCCTTAGGCAGTTTTTATAGATTCTTGAGACTCCACACTGTTCGCAGTTTGCAGGGGCCCCGCGGTCTGCGTGCTCTGCAGTGCGCAGGGTTCTCCCATGAAACTGCCCTGAGAGGTCATTCCCTAGCAGTCTTTAGATCCCAAGGACCCTGGTGTGCCCCCCCCCCCCAGACAGAGACGTTCCTCACTCACTCACTGTCCTGGTGAGCACTCTGATCCCCTACTCTGGTTCCCTGGGGGAGGAGGGGGAAGGGCAGCTCAGTTCATGTTTTTGTACAAGCTTTTCCTCCTTTTTATAGTGTGGCAATGTTCAAACCCCATGTACCTTCATTTCTGTGGGGTACTGTAGAGTCCCTCTGTTCTTCCAAAGATGATTTTTATGCTCTTTTGAGGTAGTCTATTTCGTTTGGTGCCGGGGAGAGGAAGTGATTTGCGTCTAGATTGCAACCATGTTTACCCAGAAGTCCCGAGATAGAAGTATTTCTGAGAGATAGATGGAGAGATGCTGCTAGAGGGGTTGCTCTGGGCTGCCTATTGATCCCTAATGGCTAATAAATCAAACTATTTCCTACCCTCCACCTTTCACCTTCCAGTCTTCCACTCAAAGCCCTCCTGCCACCCTTTCCCCTCCCCCGGTCTTAGTCAGTTACCTTTCTATATAACTCAAAGATGAACTGTGAGATTTAGAGAAGACACTCTTGTTCTCTTTCTCCAGTAAGGAGGTTTATTGGGAAAGATAGGACAGGATGGAAATTGAAGGTGAGTGGGATAGGGGTGTCCCTAGTCTACAAGGAGAATTAGGAGGGTGTGGGAAATGTCAGTCCAGCCACAGCTGTGACTGGGACAATCAGAGAGTTTGGAGGACAAGTATCTTTCTTCTTTTCTTCTTTCTTTAGTCAGATAATCTCTGCTTGAGTAATTCAAGTCCAGACTCTGTCAAAAGCCACAAAGGGTCTCTCTCTGCCCAAGTCAGGAAAAGCCAGTCTCTCTTGGTCAGTCTCCCCCAAAGAGAGAATCAGTTCCAGCTCCAACTGCCTCCTCCTGGGAACATTCTGTTTGGAGTCTTCCCCTTAATTGACAGATCAGATCTTTCACCTTGGTCTGCATGCCTGGCTTGTCCTGCAAATCCTCTCTTTTTTCATGCCTCTTCCACAGATGATGCTCAAGACATAGCAGGCCCATTCACTGATCTCAGATGAGCCAGGCCCTTCCTAGGACAAATAGGATAATATTTCCTCCTATCATAAAACCCAGAAGAATACCAGAAAGTTTCCTTATTTTATTCATTGACTGACTTTTCATTTCTTCATCCCCCTCCCCTGTGCCTAGGATGGTGCTTCATTATTTTTAAATAAGGGAGATAATGTTTGTAAAGTCTTTGCAAACCTTAAAGCACTAAATAAGGGTGAGCTAATATTTATTATGAGAGGCAGTCAGCCAGCATTCATACAGTGCCCACTTTGGGTCAGACACAGTCCTAAGCTCTAGGATACCCTGGTGGGCACTGCCCATGGGGAATACAAGGAGGGATGCTTTTTTTCAAACCCTCACCTTCCATTGGTTCTAAGGCAGAAGAGCAGTAAGGATTAGGCAATGGGGGTTAAGTGACTTGCCCAGGGTCACATAGCTAGGAAGAATCTGAGAGCAGATTTGAACCCAGGACCTCCCACCTCCAGGCCTGGCTCTCTATCCACTGAGTCACCTGGCTGCTCCCAGGAAGATACTTCCAAAGATCATTTTTAGGAGGGCTCAAGCCCCACTATGCCAGGCATTGGCCACAGTGCTTTGGGCAGGTCGTTTGACATCTAAGACCGTCGACGAGATGTCAGTCCCGTTTCTGGCCCTGTTATTTCAATGAATAATGAAGGAATGAGTGAAGCCAAGAACAGAGGGGAAACTTGTCCAAGTCTGAAAATGTCGATTGTTTACTCTTCAAAGAACACGATTCTTGGAGTGAAAAAGTTCTCCTGTTTTGTGCTGGCAGCTTCCGTGTGTCTGAACCTCCGACCTTGTCTGAACGGAGGGAAATGCATCGACGACTGCATTACCGGAAACCCCTCCTACACGTGCTCCTGCCTCGCAGGCTTCACTGGGAAAAAGTGCCACGTGGGTGAGTGTGGGCGGAGCCCGAGAGGACGGCAGCCTCTTCCGGGGCCCTCAGAGCTCGGCCCTGACACTGCTCCGACTCTTCCCCGAGCTGGCTCCGTTTTCTGCCCCCAATTCTCTGGGCCTCATTCAGGATGCTCCTGGGGGGGGGGGGGGGTCCCGGCTCAGAGGAACAAGGCAGGCCAGGCCTGAGCTAGCCTTTAGTGACGGAGCCCCTCCTTCTCGGACAGCCAGGTCCAAGCTTTGCTCTCCTCCCTCCACACGGACCTGCTTTGGGCGTGACTGAGGGAGGCCCGAGCCTCGCAGAGCGGGTTCTACAGGCTCACATGTAGGCCCCGGCGGGGACAGTTAAACATCCCTCGTCCTCGGCTTTGCTGTTTGAGAGCCTCACGGTCCGTCTTACAATGAGTACTCTAAGGCCGAAGGCAGGGAAGGGCTGGGCCACGGAGGTCACATTTGAACCCAGGACTTCCTGTCTCCACGCTGAGCCCCCCTCCCCCCAAGCGCTCCTATTTCTATGCCAGGGCTCTTTGAGTTGTCGCGCTGGGGGACAACAGTCAGTCAGTCAACTACCGTTCACTGAGGAAGCTCCGTGCTGGGGGGGGGGGGCTGCTGAATGAGGGCACCCACGACACGGAAGCTTTCAAGCTTGCCTCAAACCCTGATAGGTGCCAGGTTTACGTTCTCCGCGGGAGCTCGGCGGGCTTCCCTGGACCCGCTTCGGGTGCGCGCGCTGCCCTGCCCCTCCCCATTCACTGGCCAGCGGGCCTTCAGTGCCCTTTAAGCCCCTCCAGTGGCCAGGCTCGGGCTGGCACGGAAGGGGGGAGGGGAGCGCTCTGAAGGCGGGGCTTCCCATCCTGTGTTTCAGACGTGAACGAGTGCGCCTCGGAGCCCTGCCAGAACGGAGGGACCTGCACGCACGGCATCAACAGCTTCGCGTGTCAGTGCGCCCCCGGCTTCAAAGGGCCCACCTGCGGCGCAGGTAAGCAGCTTCCGCCAGCAGGGCGGCACCCGGGCCTCTCCCCCTCCCGCACCCCCCTCCCCCTCCTGGCTCTGTGCCCCCACCCTCCCTGCTCCCCGCCAGCCATTCACCCCGGCTTTGCCCACCCCCTGCCCTCTTGGCTTGCTTCTACCCCTGCCCGGAAGAGGCGGGCGGCGGAATCCGAGGCCATCCTTCAGCAGGGTGTTTCCTGGGGAGCTTGGAGGGGTTCTGGGGGCCTCTCACCCCCCCTGAAGCCATCAGCCCGAGGGAAGCCTCCCCCGGGGCTCCTGAATCTGAGCCTGGGGACCCGATGGAAGGCGAGCCCAGGGAGCGGCGCCAGGCAGGAGGCTGAGACCTTCCCCAGCAGTCTCCGTCAGCTGGTCTCTGGTCCCTCCCAGAATATCCCCCTCCTTCCCCATGGCGATGGGGCGTAGGCTGGGAGCTCTGGGTTTGAATCCTGCCTCTGCTGTGCCCACTGGGAAGGGCTCCAGAAATGACAGCTCTGGCACTTCCCTCCCGGCTCAGTCCTTGGCTAATCCGGCAGCTACCTCCCCGCCTGCCTCAGGATGTGTGGGAGTTCTCCCAGATTCCTTCTCACTGGAACCCCACAGCAACCTGTAGGGAGGCCCCGTTGTCATCCCCATCTTAGAGGAGAAAACTGAGGCAGATCAAGATGAATGGATGTGCGGGGTGTCACAGAGTTAATAAGGATCTGGGGCAGAATTTGAACTCCCGTCTTCCTGGCTCCAAGCCTCCCCCTCTCCTGACATGCCCACCCCAGGCTCCCCCAGAAATCCGTGGGTGCCACTCACCTCCTGTGTTTGTCTCCTTGTCCAGCGGAATCCCCGTGTGATGCCAAGGACTGCCAGAACGGTGGGGAGTGCCAGGCTGCAAACAGCACTGCGGTGTGTGTGTGCCAATCCGGGTACACGGGAGACAACTGCGAGACGGGTAAGACGCCCGAGGGCTGGATTCGGATCCTGCCTCTGATGCTTGCTGTCCCTGAGCCTCAGTTTCCTCCTCTGAAAAGTGGGTGCAATTGCGCCTGCCTTGCTGGCCTCCCAAATATCAGCTCATCTGCCATTCCTCCCCGCAGATATAAACGAATGTGACTCGGACCCGTGCTTGAACGGCGGGAAATGTGTTGACCTGGTGGCTAACTACAGCTGCCTGTGTTCGGAGCCCTTCGCAGGCCCTCGCTGTGAGTTAGGTAAGGGCTCTCTGACCGCTCATCCCTCCGTGCGGGCGCTCCCCTCCCCCTCTGCCCTGGCTCGCTGGCTCAGCCGCCTTCTCTTCCTTCTCTCGGCCCCAGATCCTTCGGCCTGCGAAGACCGGAGCTGCAGGGACCGGCAGACGTGCAACTACATCCGCCCGGGGCGCTACATCTGCACGTGCTCCCCGGGTTACTATGGGAACAACTGTCAGTACGGTAAGCCTCCGCAGCCTGGGGCGGGCCAGCTCCAAGACGAGGCAAAGCATGTGACTGCGTGGGGGCGGAGACCGGAAGGCCGAGAACCAGCTTCCTGCCCACTGCGCAGGCTTCCCTGACCCCAGGGAAGGGAGGAGGCATGCGGGCCGGCCAAATGTTGGAGGCATTTCCTTCACGTTCCAGCGGACCGAAGCCAGCCCGCCCGCCCTCCCCGAAGTCCAGAGCCAAGCTGGCTTTCGGGCTCTCGTGACACTGGACCGGGTGCCCATTCCCGCAGGGTGTGGCGGAGAGCCTCAAAGGACGCCCCGGGGCCACGACTGGGCATTGGGCGGGATGAGGTGGCCAGGAGGAGGGCGGGGCACATAGCTACACTCGGTGTCCACAAATAATCCGCCCAAGACCAGAGCCCAGGATGATTTACCCAGGGTCACGTGGCCAGGAAATGTCTGGGGCTGGACTCGGTGTGACTATCCCCAGGAGAGTTTTCTGTAAAGGAGTGAAGGATCCTAGTGGATCCCAAGATCCAAATGAGTGGCTGAAAAAGGTGCCTGGAGAGGCGCAGCAGCAGGAATGAGGGAAATGCACATCTCTAGGGCACTCAGAATGGTGGGTCCAGTTCTAGAAAGGGGCCTGGAATTAGAGAATTGAATGGGGCGGGTCCTCCCCAGGCGGGAGCAGCCTTTCCCTGGCCTGAGGCCACTGAGCTGGCAGAAGCCGCCCCGGGGGGCCCTCAGAGCTTGGTGAGGTCATCCACTGCCCCCAGGCCCCCCACCCCCAGGCATCCAATCTGCCTCAGGTTTGGGATGACTGTGGAAGAGGCCGGTGGAGAGGGTGAGCAGGTGCCCTCCAAGCAGACACCCGGGGCTGGGAGAGGGAGCTCCAAGCTGCATCTGGAAGGGACTTGGGCGTCCTCTAATCCCCATACATCCCCCCACTTAGCAGATGAGCAAACCAGGACCAGAGCGGCCAGCATTTAGAGGGCACTTGAAGGGTTATAAAGGGGCATAGATAGATGGGGACACACACATGGAGGTAATTTGATGGTCACCACAAGCCCCAGAGGTTTTCTTCATTCGTATTACCCCCATTTTATAGACGAGGAGACTGAGGCTGAGAGACCTCAGTCCTACACATCCGGATAAGGTTCCTTCCACTGATCCTTGGCCTAGCTGCTGCCCCTCCTCACTTCAGCCTTTGTGGCTTCCTCCCAGACTTGACTGGGATCTTAGCCTCTGCAGAAGGCCTTCCTTGGCTCCCCAGTGCCAGTGACCTCTCCTGGCATCAGTGTGATCTTTCCGTACCTCTACTAGAAGGTCGGCTCCTTGAGAGCAGAGCCCAGGTCAGGGCCTGGCATCAAGGGCTCATTCTCTGAGCATTAACTGTCCAATCAATCAGCATCCCCTCTGAGTATCTGCATTCCACAAGTGGGAACAACAAAGTGGCTCTGCCATGGGAAATGGCCCAGCATTTCTGCTCAGAGATCTTGCCTGGGGGGGAGTCTCTGGGAAGCCAATGGGCAGCATCCTCCACTGTATCTCTGGAGACTCGTCCCATTGAGGAGAGAAGAGAGGTGTCTGGGATGTGGCAAGGCATCCCTGGTTCTGTGGATGGTGGCGTTCATTGAAGAGAGATAAAGGGCAGAGACGGCTCCGGCTGGACAGACTTCCCTCCCTCTTCTGCTGCTGATGCATCCCTGGCAGGTCCACATGCCTCATGCTGAGAACCATCACTGATCTGGGAGAAGCTAACCTACTTTGAGTAGGCACCCTTTCCTCTGTCTAGGGTCTGAAGGCTCTCCAGAGCTTCTGGGGCCAGCGGGGGAGGGGGGAGCCTCTCCAGACCTGAGCCAAATAGGTCCTCTGACATCAAGCCTTTAGGATTCCCCCACACACACCCCCAATGATACAACAAGGCATCCCAAGACATCAGCAAGAGTTGGTCAGCGCCCAGGCTTCTGGAGCCCCCTGCAGGCTGCCAAGACATAGGAAGCACCAGATGAGGAAACTGAAATGCTGAAAGCTGAAGGAAGGCTGGTCTGTGGTCCTCAAGGAAGAAGGCAGCCTTGAACCCAAGCCTCCTGGGAACTCTCCATGGTGACCCACTGCCTCTTCATCTTTCCATCTTCACTGGCCCTCCTATCCCATCACCAAGTGGCCCAAGGACTCCCTTTTATCAGATGGGGAAGACAACAGAAGGAGCTTTGTGCCGTTCATCCAGTAAGGCAAAGTCGAAGCTAGAACAAGGCTTATTTGCTCTTTCACAAGCATTTCAGAACCTGACTCACATGTTCTTGATCACTGGCAGCCTGGGGAAGCCCTGGGACCCCTCTCAGAATCACTCTTCTCAGCAATGTTCAATGGAGATAGGAATCCGTGAGAACAAAGATGCCATTTTTCCCATCCAGCTTCACAGATTCGATCCCCAGCATCTAAGCAAAGAAGCCCTGATGAGGGGACTATCACCTTCCTGAAGGGTTTGGAGGCAGCCAGCCCCACACTGGAGGAAATCTCCCCCGCTGCTCTGGGTCCCTTGGAACAAGACTCAGGGAATGACTGGGACATCTGTCTAGGATAATGCTAGCAAACGAGTCACTGGACCAGAAAAGATCACAGCCTCTACATCAGAAATTGGAAGAAGGCACCAAGGCATCTGGTCAAGTACCCTCATTTTACAGACGGAGAAACAGAGACCTGGGGGAGCTGAGGGACTCACCAAAGTTTGCTTGGGCAGTGAGTCTCAAATTCTAAAACGAGCTTTTCCCACAGCCTTCACCTAATCTTCTTTGGTGACAAATAGCCCAAGAAGAATAAGAAAGAACAGAGGACAAACACTGGTGCTCATAGCCAGCTCCTGACTAAGCAGTGAGAGCCTGATGACCACAGGCTTTGTCTGCCTGGCTGGGCAGGCGGCTGTAGCTCAGAGCCTATAAGATCATGGAAGGGCCAAGCCTGGACTATGCCCTTGGCTTAAAATGCTGCAAGGCTCCTCATTGTGCCAGGGATGGGCAATAGACAGGACACAGTCAGCCAATTGGGTGGGTGCCAGATAAACGGGAGCAGAGGGAGCCTCTGCAAAGTACAGCCAGTGCGGGTACCTGCCCTGGACATTGGCACCATTTATAAACAACTGCAGAATTAAACATGGCACAACTTCTGCTTTTCCTTGCTCCTTTCAAGTTCACTTTCCCAACCTACTAAAAGGTGGATGGCTTTGGGAACAGGTAGGTGGCTCAACAGATTGAGAGCCAGATCCAGAGATGGGGATATCCTGGGTTCAAATCTAGCCTCAGACACTTAACTGTGGGACCCTGGGCAAGTCACAACCCCTATTTCCTCAACCCTTACAACTCTTCTGCCTTGGAACTGATATACAGTATTGACTCTACGGTGAAAGGTAAGGAAGGGGTTTTTTTCCAGTCAAATGAGCCTCCTGGGCTCCCAACTGAGAAGATGCTCCCTCATCCCCTCTGCCTCTTAGAACCTTTGGCCCCTTTCAAAGCACAGTCCAGTGGCCAGGAGGCCTTGACTGGACCTGTGCAGTGGCCAGCACTCAAAAGGACATTGTGTATTTACTTCTCTGTTAACTTGGATCCCCCTCCGGAGAATGGAAGCTCTTGGAGGGAGACACTGTCTCTAGCCCAGGGCCTTGAACAGAGTAAGTGATTAATAAGTGTTTACAGAATTAAACTCTAGCTGAGTCCTAAATCTTTGATTTCAAATGAAGCTGAAGCTGAAATCAGCACAGATGAGGTATCTTCAAGGCCTCTGCTGAGCACCTCAGGGTACAGGGAGAAGCCTCAAAGGTGGTCCCCAGCTTTCATGGACCATGCAGTCTGTTGGGGAGACAAAATAGACATCCATGAAAAGCAAATGAATGATGGAGGCCCAGCCTGTCCTCCTGTGATTCACTTCTGTGATGTCTTCTTGTAGGAGGCCCCAGAACCCCAAGTGCCTGTCTTTCCAACCCCTGCCAGAACGAGGGCACCTGCCTGGAGACGGACCAGGGCTACATCTGCGAGTGTCCCGATGGGTTCACAGGCTTTAACTGTGCAGAAAGTAAGTGGGGTACATGCTCCAGCAGGGTGCAGTGTGGTAGTCAGAGCAACGCTGGCAAGAGAAAAGTCCAGTTGGCCATTGAGAACCAGCCAGGGTCATTCTCCATCTGAGGGAGCACCCCCACTACTGGGCTGCCACCCCAAGGCTCGCTGCTTCCACAGCCCCCTTCCCAGTTCTTCAGTAGAGCCCGTGGGCCATGGGCAGGGGTTTGGGCATGTGTGGGGAAGCGTCCTGAGTGTGAATGACCATGTATGAGAGAAGACAGTGGGAGAGAAGGAAGGAATCAATCCGCTCGTCATCTCTTCCCCCTTCTCTCCCCTCTCATCCAAACACAAATGAGGGGAAGGCAGCCAAGTCCTTCAGAAAGGATCTGGGGGCCCCAGGGTGGCAGGCAGCAGTCATTGTCTGGGGCTCAAAAAAAAAAAAGGACCGTGGCTTTCCTTGCACTCTGATGCTGTCTATGGAGCTAAAGAGCATTTAAAACCAAGAGCCCTGGCTTCTGGGCTATCAAACCATGGAACGAGGGCAAGCAGGAGAGGCCAAGGGGGCCTCCCAGCAGTAAAGGCCATCATTCTGGAGAGTCTGTGTGCTATGGGTCCCTGGTGTGTCCATGTCTCTGGGAGAAGTTTCATGAATTAATCTGGACTCTGAACTGCTTGAGGCCTCAGTCAGAACTCATGCCAAAGGGCTTGGCAACAATTGTGCCCCGACAGCTGCCCCCAACACCACCTTGTGAGCCCTTCGCTGTTCTCCTGGACATGCCTGGGCCAGAGGGCCTTGGATCTTGGCATTGTGGGTTCTTCCTTTTGGAATTTCTGTAGACGCCTTTCATTTTCCACATGGCCCAGGATCTTCCCCCACAAGTCCCTTGCAGAAAGCTAGCCCATGTAACAAATAACAATGTTAGAGAAAAAGAGGACAATTCAGCAAAACTGATCACTCCCTCAAACAATTCTGAAACTCTAAGCAACATTGCATGGCCCCACATCTCCTAACTCTGCAAAGGCCTGGAGGCAGGGGTTTTCTACTTCCTTATCTTTGGGGCCATGCTGGGGTTTTGGCTGTATCTCTTCCTCTGGATTCTTGGGGGGGGGGTGTTTCCACATCCCCATTTAGAGTTGTGCTGTATACTATTTTTTTCAGTTCTGAACCTGTTCCCTGAAGTCTCCTCAGGCTTCTCAGTATTCACCCCATTGGTTGCTGGTTCTTACTTGTACCCAGATTCCATCATATTCCTCTGTCATCTCCCCCAAGCAATGGCAGCTACTTGTTTCCAGGTCTCTGCCACAAATACACTGGTGTCTCTGAGTCCTTTTGTCTTATCAAGGTGGGTCTTTGCTTCTCACATGGTTGCAGAGCTCCCTGAAGACTGTGAGTGCCGGAATGGGGGGAGATGCCTGGATGGAAACTTCACCATATGCCACTGCCCCCCTGGATACTTTGGTCTCCTCTGTGAATTTGGTAAGGACCATTGCTCTTCTTTTACTTCCCTAAACAACAAAGCCCCATGCCCCCATCCAAATCCAAATCAACAGCACTCCTGAACCTTCAGCACTGTGACAATTAAAGTAGTGTTAGGCATAAACTGTTACAGATAAAAGAGTTGGTTTAAATTGTGACTGTGTAAATGTGGTTTCAAAATAAAAAATATAGTGGTCACCAGGGAAAAATTCCCAAATATGAAATATACCCAAGTCAGCTGGGTTTTTATGGAGATTTTAATTAATACAAATGAAGGAACTAAAGAAAGGGAGAGAAACAGAGTAAGAGGGAATAGTAGGAAAAGGGCTAGACCAGCTTAGGCCAGCCTTAAGACTTAAGAGAGAGATCAGTCAGTCTTTTATCAACTCACCACAAGATTTGTCCAAGTAAGACTCTAGTGTTCAGAGAGACCCACCAGTTCAGCTTCGGCAAGCTCAACTAAGTTCAGCCATGGAGCCCTTTCCTCTTTGGCAAGCTCTCTCCTCTTCAGAGAGAGTTCTCTGAGAGCTCCCTGCTCTCACCCTCTGACCTCCTTTTAAAGAGAATTTTCTCCTATGTCACCTCCCCTAAGTTCTCACATCTACCAATCACAGTAGACGTTTTCTAAAGGACAGACCATTCTTAATTCACATTTGAGTAGACTAAATTTTTGAGTAATTCACACCTGAGTAGACTAAAACCTCACACCTCTTTTGTTTGGTTTGTCCCTTGCAAGTTTACTTTGCCTGACCTTCATAGGGACTTAGCACCTTTCTAAAAATAGACTTAGCTTAAGGCTTTTGCCTCACTAAGTATGGGTTAAGTACTTTTCATTGTTCAGTAAAGAGTTTACAACTTTATCTTCCCCTAAGGCATGCTTAAGTATGGGTGAAGTAGAGTTCCCACATTCCTGATCAAGTACCTTCATTGTTTAAAATGGGGAGTGGTCTTAACCAAGTGTTCTGAAGTAGGGTCTGAGAATTTTTAAGATTCACAGCACATCCCCAACATCTGCTGGCCCTGCTGACACTGCAGCTGCCTGGTGCACCGCCACCTTGGCATCTTTCCTGTTACCCAATGGGCGGCTGCCTTCCTTTCAGCAGTGCATCTCCAGCATGATTTAGGAGCAGTTGCTTAGTCAGTCATCTTCACCGAAAAGCTCCTCCACTTAGTTCAAGCTTATGTTGATTCAATCAAAAGGTAGACAAAGCAGAGTTAATACTGTCTTCACAATCTAGTGAGATACTTGTTAGTGTTAACCGAAGTTTTAACTCCAACTAGGCAAATAGAATAAAGGATTCCCTTTTCACAAGTGTAAACTCAGAATAGACAAAGAGAACCAAGAATTTCCTTTCACAATCCTCCCTGTGATTCTTTGGGAGACTAGTCTTCCCAATGAATCATTTTACATAACTATCTTGTATCTCTAAAGATCTTCTAGCTAAAGGTGCCTACAATATTAATTAGTTAGAGATAAGAGGGAAATGAGAGAGAGAGAGAGAGAGAGAGAGAGAGAGAGAGAGAGAGAGAGAGAGAGAGAGAGAGAGAGAGAGAGCAGACCAATGTTTGCTAGGTGCATTGACAATAAGCCAGTTAGTGGGGCAGTCTCCTGTGGCATACAAATTTACATTCAAAATACTTGTGTTCAACCCCCAAAGTTCAACCAGTTATACTCCAAAGTTCATGCTGAATCTTCTGGTGCTGTGGAGGTTTTCTTCATGCATCTTTATGGTGCCTTCTTCAAACAATGCATCCTCTAGATTGAGTTATCGAGCTCTCTTCCCTGAAATGTTTCTTTCTCAAAAGATTTTTTTTTAGTTTTATGGCAATTATACAATGGCTGAGGGGTGTGATTTATTCCTCGTCCCTGCAGAAGTCACAGCCACCCCGTGCAACGTGAACACCCAGTGTCCTGATGGGGGCTACTGCATGGAGTATGGTGGGAGCTATCTCTGCGTGTGCCACACAGACTACAGCACCAACCACTGTGAGTGGGAAGGGGAGGCAGGCTTCGAATTTCAGCCTGCTTTAAGGAAAGGCTTCAAGGAAGGTGGTTCGTGGAGTGGTTTATATAACCAACATAAAGGAAAGGGGCCTGAGCCAGGGATCTGGCCTTAGTGTCAGGGCTAACTAGCTGTGTGACCTTGGCCAAGTCACTCAATCACTCTGAATTCAGTTCCTCTCCTGTAAGACAGGGAGGAAGGAGTCCTAAATGATCACTCTCCAGCGCTATAGCCTCCTGGCCCTGAGTTTTCTCTTTAATAAAATAGGGATAATGATTTCCCTGTCTATTCCAGAAGGTTCTGTGGGGCTCAAACAGGATGCTGAAAAGGAGAGGACTTTGAAAATACGTGAAAACATTATGCAAATGGAATTTATTTATTTATCGTGATTATGAATTATGATGATGAAAAGAGGGCTTAACTTGAAGTCACAGGAATGAGTTTGAATCCCAGCTCTGCTCCCTATGTGATCTTAGACAAGTTACTTGAGCTCTCTTGGCCTCAGTTTACCCACCCATAAAATGAGAAAATTGGACTCAATCACCTTGATGGTCCCTTACATCTCTAGGGCTAGGATCTGATAAAGCCATTTCTAAATGGAGGAAAGGGAATGGATGTGGGTACAAAGCTATGCAGGAAGGGCAGAAGGGTTTGTGAATTCTGGGCACCCTAGAATCAAAATGGAGTGATGGCACCCTGACAGGATCTTGATTCTCAACACCCATAGGAGATGAAAGGCCCTGAGTCAGGGAGCCAATCCCCCACTGCTTGCCACCCTCTTAGGGAGGCTGGAGAGGGAAGCCCAATCGACCAGCTGGTGTTTCTGCCTCCCCAGCTCTGCCCTCTCCCTGTGACTCTGATCCCTGCCTCAATGGGGGCTCCTGCGATGCCCACGATGACTCCTACACGTGTGAGTGCCTTCGAGGCTTCCATGGCAAGCACTGTGAGAAAGGTAAGCTGCCCCCTTGCCCTGTCACAAGGCAGGGCTTGGCAAAGCGAGCAGCTAAAGGGCAGGGCTTGGACCTCTGTGGGATCACCGGAGTGATGACTACCTACGTGACCTGGGCCAAGTCATCTCACTGCCCTAGGTCTCAATTTCTACATCTATAAACAAAGAGGTTGGACTTGATGGCCTCTGAGGGCCTCCAGCTTGAGGAACCTCTGGTCCTAGGCCACTGAGCCTCCTGAGGCCTCCATGGCCTCCGACTCCAAGAAGCTCTGGTCCTAGGCCTCTGAGCCTCCTGAGACCT
This sequence comes from Monodelphis domestica, assembly GCF_027887165.1. Classification (NCBI taxonomy): domain Eukaryota; kingdom Metazoa; phylum Chordata; class Mammalia; order Didelphimorphia; family Didelphidae; genus Monodelphis; species Monodelphis domestica. Next base: position 11,235,432 of record NC_077234.1, on the reverse strand, counting down.
CAGGCTGGCCTCGGGCTCTAAGAACCTCTGGTCCTAGGCCACTGAGCCTCCTGAGACCTCCATGGCCTCCTGCTCCAAGAAGCTCTGGTCCTAGGCCTCTGAGCCTCCTGAGGCCTCCATGGCCTCTGGCTCCAAGAAGCTCTGGTCCTAGGCCACTGAGCCTCCTGAGGCCTCCATGGCCTCCGACTCCAAGAAGCTCTGGTCCTAGGCCTCTGAGCCTCCTGAGACCTCAGGCTGGCCTCGGGCTCTAAGAACCTCTGGTCCTAGGCCACTGAGCCTCCTGAGACCTCCATGGCCTCCTGCTCCAAGAAGCTCTGGTCCTAGGCCTCTGAGCCTCCTGAGGCCTCCATGGCCTCTGGCTCCAAGAAGCTCTGGTCCTAGGCCTCTGAGCCTCCTGAGGCCTCCATGGCCTCTGGCTCCAAGAAGCTCTGGTCCTAGGCCTCTGAGCCTCCTGAGGCCTCCATGGCCTCTGGCTCCAAGAAGCTCTGGTCCTAGGCCTCTGAGCCTCCTGAGACCTCAGGCTGGCCTCGGGCTCTAAGAACCTCTGGTCCTAGGCCACTGAGCCTCCTGAGACCTCCATGGCCTCCTGCTCCAAGAAGCTCTGGTCCTAGGCCTCTGAGCCTCCTGAGGCCTCCATGGCCTCTGGCTCCAAGAAGCTCTGGTCCTAGGCCACTGAGCCTCCTGAGGCCTCCATGGCCTCTGGCTCCAAGAAGCTCTGGTCCTAGGCCTCTGAGCCTCCTGAGACCTCAGGCTGGCCTCGGGCTCTAAGAACCTCTGGTCCTAGGCCACTGAGCCTCCTGAGACCTCCATGGCCTCCTGCTCCAAGAAGCTCTGGTCCTAGGCCTCTGAGCCTCCTGAGGCCTCCATGGCCTCTGGCTCCAAGAAGCTCTGGTCCTAGGCCACTGAGCCTCCTGAGGCCTCCATGGCCTCTGGCTCCAAGAAGCTCTGGTCCTAGGCCTCTGAGCCTCCTGAGACCTCCATGGCCTCCTGCTCCAAGAAGCTCTGGTCCTAGGCCTCTGAGCCTCCTGAGACCTCAGGCTGGCCTCGGGCTCTAAGAACCTCTGGTCCTAGGCCACTGAGCCTCCTGAGGCCTCCATGGCCTCCGACTCCAAGAACCTCTGGTCCTAGGCCGCTGAGCCTCCTGAGGCCTCCATGGCCTCCTGCTCCAAGAAGCTCTGGTCCTAGGCCTCTGAGCCTCCTGAGGCCTCCATGGCCTCCTGCTCCAAGAAGCTCTGGTCCTAGGCCTCTGAGCCTCCTGAGACCTCAGGCTGGCCTCGGGCTCTAAGAACCTCTGGTCCTAGGCCACTGAGCCTCCTGAGACCTCCATGGCCTCCTGCTCCAAGAAGCTCTGGTCCTAGGCCTCTGAGCCTCCTGAGGCCTCCATGGCCTCTGGCTCCAAGAAGCTCTGGTCCTAGGCCACTGAGCCTCCTGAGGCCTCCATGGCCTCTGGCTCCAAGAAGCTCTGGTCCTAGGCCTCTGAGCCTCCTGAGACCTCCATGGCCTCCTGCTCCAAGAAGCTCTGGTCCTAGGCCTCTGAGCCTCCTGAGACCTCAGGCTGGCCTCGGGCTCTAAGAACCTCTGGTCCTAGGCCACTGAGCCTCCTGAGGCCTCCATGGCCTCCGACTCCAAGAACCTCTGGTCCTAGGCCGCTGAGCCTCCTGAGGCCTCCATGGCCTCCTGCTCCAAGAAGCTCTGGTCCTAGGCCTCTGAGCCTCCTGAGGCCTCCATGGCCTCCTGCTCCAAGAAGCTCTGGTCCTAGGCCTCTGAGCCTCCTGAGACCTCAGGCTGGCCTCGGGCTCTAAGAACCTCTGGTCCTAGGCCTCTGAGCCTCCTGAGACCTCCATGGCCTCCTGCTCCAAGAAGCTCTGGTCCTAGGCCTCTGAGCCTCCTGAGGCCTCCATGGCCTCTGGCTCCAAGAAGCTCTGGTCCTAGGCCACTGAGCCTCCTGAGGCCTCCATGGCCTCTGGCTCCAAGAAGCTCTGGTCCTAGGCCACTGAGCCTCCTGAGGCCTCCATGGCCTCTGGCTCCAAGAAGCTCTGGTCCTAGGCCTCTGAGCCTCCTGAGACCTCCATGGCCTCCTGCTCCAAGAAGCTCTGGTCCTAGGCCTCTGAGCCTCCTGAGACCTCCATGGCCTCCTGCTCCAAGAAGCTCTGGTCCTAGGCCACTGAGCCTCCTGAGACCTCAGGCTGGCCTCCGGCTCCAAGAAGCTCTGGTCCTAGGCCGCTGAGCCTCCTGAGACCTCAGGCTGGCCTCCGGCTCCAAGAAGCTCTGGTCCTAGGCCTCTGAGCCTCCTGAGACCTCAGGCTGGCCTCCTGCTCCAAGAAGCTCTGGTCCTAGGCCTCTGAGCCTCCTGAGACCTCAGGCTGGCCTCCTGCTCCAAGAAGCTCTGGTCCTAGGCCTCCATGGCCTCCAGCTCTAGGTCCACGGTCTCCAGTCTCCTGCTCACAGGCCATGAGGAGGACCAGGTGATAGCAGGTATCACCCTTATGTGAATGTTGGCTGCCATTCGGATGAGCCAGCCCTAAAGGGACAGTCCTGAGGGTCATCGCGCCCACAACCAAATACTCTGACACAAAGCAATGGCCGCAGGGACCGTCCCCAAAGAGCCGAATCCCTCAAGCTGCGGCCGCTGGCCATTCTGCGGCCACCCGGCCAAGGCGGGCCCCGCAGCATCGAGAGCCTGCGGAGAGCCTCAGAGCCGTCTGCTGGCTGCTCTGTCCTCGCCCTGTGGGCCTCCCAAGCATGTGAAAGGACCAGGGAGAGAAGGAAGCAGCCCGTCCGCCCTCTGGATTGTGACAAGCACCGTCCGCCCCGAGGCCCATTTCCGACCACATGGCCCAGGCAGACGGCCTAAGGAGGGAACTGGAGCGGGCCCAAGCTTGGCTCTGCCCGCCGGGATGCCGGCGGGCTCTGCTGGGCCCTCTGCAGGGCCTCCCCGGCCTAGTTCCTCCTGAAGGAGCCCCGAGCCAAGAAGGAGGCCTCGGGAGGGCAGACCTGGGCTGGGAGCCTCCCGCAGGCGGCGGCGGCTCTTCCTCGCTCTTCTCTCTCCCCAGTAAGGCCGAGACTGTGCAGCTCGGGGCCCTGCCGCAACGGAGGGACGTGCAAGGAGTCCGACGGAGCGTACCAGTGCAGCTGCCCCTATCGGTTCACAGGGAGGCACTGCGAGATAGGTACGGCCGGGAGCCCCCGAGGGGCGGCCAGGGCTGGAAGGGCCAAGGCCGGGGGCCGCTGACCCCTCTGGGTCGTGCTCTGTTCCCAGGAAAGCCGGACTCTTGCGTCTCGGGCCCGTGCCAGAACGGAGGGACCTGCTTCCACTACATCGGCAAATACAAGTGCGACTGTCCCCCGGGGTACTCGGGGCGGCACTGCGAGATAGGTAGGCTGCCCCACGGACGCTAGGCCTTGTGGGCCGGCACGAGCGCCCCCTGCTTGGCCCCTCCCTGCCAGGGGGAGGGGGGGAGGGGTTCTTCCCAGGAGGGCATCCTGGAGTCTCAGAGGAGGATCAAACCTGAATTTGGCCTCCCGGGCACGTACTCCCTCCCCCTAGATGGAGCCTCTCCGGGCCCAGGAGCCCCACAGCCTCCTGGGGGGAGAAACAAGGCAGGAGGTGGGGGATCCCACTGGCGGGGCTGTCCAGCAGCCCTTCACACCTGATCTTTGGGACCCAGGGCAGGGCTGCCCATTTGGCCCAGGCAGCTCCCGCTCCGTTCCAGCCACGCAGATCCGGACCTCAGCTGTGTCGTCCGGAGAAGCCTCTCCCTTTTCCTCCCCCGGAGCAAGGGGTCAGGCGGGGTGTGGCCGGGCTCCAAGTTCTCTGGCTGTCCCCCTGCAGCTCCCTCTCCGTGCTTTATGAGCCCCTGTGAAAATGGCGCCACCTGCAGTGACCTGGGCACAGACTACGCCTGCCGCTGCCGTGCTGGGTACACGGGGAAACGCTGCCAGTCAGGTAAGGCGCCAGCGATGTGCGTCTGCGAGCCCCCCCCCGCCCCGGGGGATGCTGGGAGCCGGGCGCCCTCGGCTAAACCAAGGAGGAGGCGAGAAGGCAGGGAAGCCCCTGGCCGCAGGCTCCCTCCCCCCCCCCCTCCAGCTCGAGAGTTAGGGGGAGGGAGGCCGAGGAAGGGGAGGACACGCGACCCCAGCCTTTGCTGCTTCTGCACCCCGCACACGCATGAACTGAATGCACCGATTTCCCGCGTTGCTCTCCAATCTGGGCCTTCCTTTCCAGAGGTGGACTGCGGCACGCCCAGCTCGGTGAAGAACACCAAAGTGAGGCTCAACTCCACCAAGATGGGCTCCCTGGCCGAATACGAGTGCGAGCGGGGCTACGTCCTGAGCTCCGGAAACAAGGCCCGAGTGTGCCGAGCCCACGGGCTGTGGAGCGAGCCCCCTCAGTGCGACGGTGAGCGGCCGCTCTCCCCCTGCACTGCCAGGAGGTCTTCCCTGAGGCGGGGGGCCCGAGAGCCCCAAACGCAGGCCTTCATTCACTCCTCCGGCGGATTCCGCGGGCTTCTTGGGCGGAAGCTGGGAGGCCCAGGCACACACGGGCCGCCCGAGACCGCCGTCGGCTCACGCGGGCCTTAGTTTCCCATCTGTACGGGGACGGCTGGCCTGGAGGGTCCCCTCCGTTTGCCATGAGGAAGAGGCCACAGGGCTGCCCAGAGACCCGCAGGCAGGGCCTCTGGTTCCGCCCAGCACCGCCAGTCAGCTGGCGTGCCCGACGGCCGCTTTTCCCTTCTCCCCCTCTTTTAGAGATCAACGAGTGCGCATCCCAGCCGTGCCTGAACGGAGGCTCCTGCAAGGACAGGATCGCCAGCTTCCTCTGCGTCTGTGGCCCAGGCTACGCGGGACCGCGCTGCGAAGTGGGTAAGACAAGGCCCCCCGAGCCCCCGGCCTGCCCCGAATCCTCGGTTAGGGCTCTCCCTGGGGCCCAGGCCCCAAGGAGGGCCACGGGACAAGGAAGTCACAAGAATGCGCCGATGCCCGCCGATCAGCTAGACACGGCGCACGCGGAACTGTAGATCCACGGACGGATGGGGAGACAGGCAGAAGCCAGCGCAGGGACACACACAGATGCAGAGGTAGACACGGACAGGCATAGACATGGACCTCTACACCCACTTGGAACGGCCTCATTTTTTCCTAGTATAAAAAACTCTGCAAACTAAGGGGGAACCTATCCGCGGGGGGATACGTGCCTAACCTGGCACAGGAGCAGAACGGAATCACCGCATCATTCAGCTTCATGAGGCCACCTTGACAAAGAGCTAAAGGGCCAGCCTCAAAATCAAGGAGATTTGAGTTCCAATCCCGCCCCTGCCCCATCCTGCGTGATCCTGGATGACCAGTTGAACTCTGCCTAGGGCAGCTCTCTTAGACTGTCTGCAAGCTGCTTAGAGAGGGACTTTCCTCCCCGGAGTCCCCCACCTTGATGAAATCATAGGTCCAAAGGAAAAAAGAAACTAGACAAGAGGAATCTCCAATGACGTGGGCAGGCCTGCCCCGCCATGGCAGGGGGTGTTTGGGCTGAGCAATGGGCTTCCTCCCCCTCCCCCTTTTTGTGGCCAGGCTTCTTCTCTTGGGGGTGCCCGGCTCTCCAGCCACTTCCTTGGCTCTGCTCCTCTGGTAGGACCTTTCCTCTCCAACTAAGCCCTAGAAGAAGTTGTGGAGACCCCAGTTCAACGCTAGTCTGGCTGGTCACAGCCTCTCTCATCTGCAGGGCTCCTTCCTTGCCTCCGGGTGTCCTAGTCTACGTATTCTCTCCATCCTGGGGCGCTGTCAAGGCACACACAGAATTCTCCTTCCGGCTCGGAGCCCCCACCCAGCAGACTGCTGGAGAAAACGGAACAGCCTCAAAATGCGCCTCCATCCCTCGCTCTCTGCTGATGCACCAAGATCAACAGCGCTTCTCACAACTGCAGGCTTAAGAGCCAAGAAAGCCGTTGAACAAAGGACAGTAAACCTACGGTTTTTCTCAGTGCACAGCATAACCGGGCCAAGGTTGCCGCCCACTCTGGAGAGGGGAATGAGCGCCCGAGGGGGAGCGGGCGCCCTGCACAAAGCATCTTCCTGGACAGGCCTCTTCAGAAGAGCCCGCACCAGCTGGTTCTGACGGCTCCCTTCTCTGGCTCCGCTGCACTCTCATTTTCAGCTCTCGGCTCCCAATGAAGCCCCCTCCCAGAGTCCCTTAGGAGGAGAGGCTCGCTGACCTCCACTGCCCTGGGCATGGCAAGGCTGAGGGAGCCAGCCCTTACATGAACAGGATGCAGGGGACCCTCTATACCAAGGCAGGGGTCTAATGCCTCAAAGAACCCCCAAGAACTTGATTTTGGCTGATAATCTCCTTCTTTCTCTGCCAAGAGTTTGACCACAAGAACTGACCAGCAATGATTTCCCCCCCAACCTTCCTAATGGCAAGGCTGATGCATCAAGGATCGATAGGCACCCACCATACGCAAGCACCATGCCAGACAATGAAGACCCAAACGCAGGAAGGGAAGGCTCTCCCTGCCCTCTAGAAGACCACCTTCTGTCTGGGGGATTCACAGGGAAAAGAGAGCTAGGGGCGAGTCAGAGTCATGAAGGAAGGCCTTGTGGAGGAAGCCAATGGTCTTCCACTGTCGCTGGTATTTCTGGTGAAGGGACAAAACCCAGAACAGCAGGAAAGGCCATTCCAGTTGGGACATGGGCTGAGAGGGAGGCATCAGGCAGAAGAGGCCTAGAAAGGGAAACTGGAGCCACTGAGTGAAGGGCTTAACATGCCAGAGGCAAGGCAACAGGATGGCACCGAAGGTTCTCCGGGTAGCTGAATGAGTGGTAAAAGATGATTTGGGCAGCCATGTAGAGGATGGGCTTGGGATGGAGAGAAGACTGGGCAGTGGCCAGCTCGTCAGGCCCGTGCTAACCTAAATGCCACTATCCTGAGACCTTGGAAAACTGCCTGGGCAGCTTTCTCAAGCAGCATTTGCTGTTCTCTCGTGTCTCATCCCAGGGCGGGGACTTCATATTCCAAGCCCCTCCCACAATCAGCATCTTCAGCACCAGTGCTGTGGCCACCCTCAATTAATTATGGAAGAGATGAGTGCTAGTACAGGAGGAGAGCAAGGGGCGTTTCTTGCCCACCAGTTTCTCAGAGTGGGCATACCTAGAGCCTTGCAATGACCACATACATCAATCCTTCTGACTTCTGAACAGAGATTGATGAATGCCAGTCTGATCCCTGTAAAAATGGAGGAACCTGCAAAGATCTCCCAGCAGCCTTTGTTTGCCAGTGTCCCGATGGCTTTGCTGGCATCCACTGTGAAAAAGGTAAGACTCCCCTTAGGGAGTATATTATACAGTTTCTCATTCCTGCCATCTTGTCCCCCAAGCATTTCTCCCAATCCTCCACAGTTAAGTCAGTTTGGCCTTCAACACCAATCTTGGAGTCTCCAGAAAAGGCCTGAGCTATGAAGAGGTCCCTGAGTGGTCATGCTGTTACTCCCCAAAGCTGTTCACCCCTCTCTCCCTCCCTCTTTCCTCCCTCCTTTCTCTTCCCTCCCTCCTTACTTCTTTTTCTTCCCTTCTCCTCCCTTCTTTTCTTTCCTTACTTCTTCTCCTTCCCTTCTTCTTCCTCCCTCCTTTCCTCCTCTCCCTCCCTCCTTCTTTCCTCCCTTCTCTTCCCTCCCTCCTTACTTCTTTTTCTTCCCTTCTCCTCCCTTCTTTTCTCCCTTCTCCTCCCTCTCTCCTTCTCCCTCCCTCCCTCCTTTCCTCCCCTCCTCCTCTCCCTCCCTCCCTCCCTTCCTCTTATAACTACCCCACTCTTTTCTTGCACTTCCTCCCTTCTCTCCTCCACATGCCTCAGGGCTGCTTCAAGCAGTGTGTTCTAACACCGGGTATGTTTGGGGATCCTCTAGAAGTGGACGCCTGTGACTCGGATCCCTGCCAACACGGAGGGGAGTGCGAGAACGACGGCGGCTCCTATCTGTGCGTCTGCCCTGAAGGCTTCTTCGGCTACCACTGTGAGACGGGTAAGGTGTGCAGGGCGGCCCCCTGGCTAGGCCAGACCGTGCAGACCAGGAGGCCCAGGCTGGGCTTCAGCCGGGGGTCTGGCCGTCCCTTGGAGCCAGGGCTTCCGCGCTCTCCTAAGGCTCCTCTGAGCTCTGGCCGCTCGTGCTTCTAAAGCACCGTCCCAGGAGGGGCCTCCGAGGCGGCCCAGCCCCAGCCGGGACCTTCTGCCGCGGGCGGCAGCACAAGCCCAGGAAAAGGCGCAGGTCTGAGTGCAGGAGATGCCGTTAGCAGCGGGTGACTCGGACCATCTTTCCTTCTCCGTAAAATGAAACCGTTGGGCCACATGACTGGTTGTGAAAGGACCCAACTGGGAATCAGAACGCCTGGCTTCTCCTGGCTCTCCCGGGCGCCCCTCGCCCAGTCCCCTTCTCTCTTAAGAGCAGAGGCGCCCACACACGGTCCATGCTGCTCTGGGGGGAGATGAGATGGGGCGCGCGGGGGAGGGAAGGCGGGGGCTGGGGGCTGCGGTTTCACGGGGGTCCTTTCCTTTCCTGTTCAGCGAGTGACCCGTGCTTCTCCAACCCCTGCGGGGGCCGAGGCTACTGTCTGTCCAGCAACGGGTCCCACAGCTGCACCTGCAAGGTGGGCTTCACGGGCAGAAACTGTGCAAAAGGTAAGGGGGGCACCCCACGGCCCGTGTCACGAGGCAGGCAGCGGCCACAGGGCGACCCCCACCAAACCAGCCCTCCTCATCTCTGCAGGCAGAGACTGGCCTCTGAGGAGGTTGGAAGGGAGGCTAGAGGCGACCCTCGGCCACGCCGACAGGGGCCCGAGGGAGAAGCGTGGGTGGCCCGGACAGCCGTGCCCGGGATGTCCAGAGTCAGGAGACATCTTTGAGGGGAGGCGGGCCTGGCAGGAAGGAGAGAAGCCGGGGGGCTCCCGAAATGCTGACGAGGGTCCCCCCCCATCAGTGGTGCTCCCCAGACCACGTCCCCCAGGCCTGAGAAAGGAGCCCCGAGGGTCAGCCTGCGAGACTGGCCGCCCAGGCCCCCCCCACCCGGCAGAGCCCCTTCTCATCTCTGTCCCCCTCTTTCCCTCTGACTCGCGGACCCCAGAGCTGCTGCCCCCCACAGCCCTCAAGGTGGAAAGAGTGGAGGACAGCGGAGTGTCCATCTCGTGGCGGCCCCCCGAGGACCAGGCGGCCCAGCACATGATCGACGGCTATGCGGTCACGTACGCCTCCTTCGACGGCTCCTACCGCAGGACGGACTTTGTGGACCGCAGCCACTCGGCGCACCAGCTGCGCGCCCTGGCCTCGGGCAGAGCCTACAACATCTCCGTCTTCTCCGTCAAGCGCAACGTGAACAACAAGAACGACATCAGCCGCCCGGCGGTGCTCGTCACCCGCACGCGTGAGTCCCCCCTGCGGCCGCCCCCCCCCAGCCCGAAGCCACGGCCCATCCCCCTCAGCAGGCTCACTTCCGGTCGTCCCCCCCCCATGGCCCTCAGAGCGTCCCCAGGGCTGTGGGCGCCTTCGCAGGTGCTGAGACTAGAAAAAGGAGCTCCAGGCCGCCCCCTTTCAGGAAGCTGTCCATGAAGCGCTCAGTTAACCTCTGTAGGCCCTGGTTAGGCAGCGAGGCGGGGTGTAAGAAGACCCGAGTTCAAATCCAGCTCAGATGTGTCCTAGTGGCGGGACCCTGGGCCAGTCCCTTCCCCCCATTTGCCTCCGTTTCCTCATCTATAAAATAAGCTGGAGACAGAAATGGCAGCCGGCAGCCTGTGTCCCGACAACGGCGCCTCACGGCCTCTCGCCTCTCGGAGGTCGGGCTCCAGGGCGGGCCAGGGAGCTGCTGCTCCAGCAAGTGGGCTCCTCCCCACGCTTCCCTGACGGCTTCCTCCCCCACAGGGCCTCGGCCGGTGGAGGGCTTTGAGATCACCAACGTGACGGCCTCCTCCATCGCAGTCCAGTGGGCTCTCCACAAAGCCAAGCACTCGACGGTCAATAAGGTGCGGGTGTCCATCCGGCGCCTCGGGGAGCCCGAGGACCTCTCCGTGGAGCTGGACAGCACCACCGACAAGTACACCTTCTGGTAGGGGGAAGCCCGCTGGGGGAGGGCCGGCCAGAGGCGCCTCTCCAAGGGGCCCCCAATCCCAGGGGACGGGCAGGAAAAAGAAGGGCGGCCCTGTGGGACTGCAGGCGGCCACTGGGCTCAGGCGCGTCCCGCTTTGTCAGGGAGCTGCGGCCGGGAGAGAAGTACATCATCCACGTGGCCACCCTCAGCGGGCTGGGCACGGAAGACCACCCCTCCGAGAGCCTGGCCACGGCCCCCTTCCACGTGTGGACACGTGAGTACAAGGGGGAGGGTCCCCCATGAGGCCCCGGGGCACGCAGACTCGCATGCCCACACGCATGCGCAGGGGCGCAGGCACACGGCTAGACACCTCTCTGTAAGGATACGCAAGGCCCAATGCTGCGCTGAGACTGACTTCCGCTGGGTGCTGGGTGGGAGCGGGGAACCCCTCGTGGTGTCATGTCAGGGGCCTCGGCCGGCGGCTCTGTCTGTGGCTGGAGGCCGAGGGCCAGAGCGCTGGGACCAAGGCCCGCCGCCCCCCCACAGAGAAGAGGGGCTGCCCTGGCAGCTCACAGAGTGACCTCGGGCCGATCTGGGTCACTCAGCCTCTGGGGGGGGCGGCGCCTCCTTGGCCCGGTTCCTGGGGGGAACGTCGAGAGCATGAGGGGAGGCTCTGCGGCCGCGGGGACCGACGCTTTTCCTTCCCGCCGCCCCGACAGGCCCCCCCTCCCCCAGGAACCTCACCGCCTCGCGGGTCACGGCCACGTCGGCGCACCTGACGTGGGAGCAGCTGCCGGCGGGGGCCTCGGTGGAGGGTTACATCATCAACGTGACCACCAGCCAGAGCGTGAAGAGCCGCTACGTGCCCAGCGGCAAGCTCACCGCCTACACCATGCGCGACCTGCAGCCCGGCCAGAGGTACCGGCTCTCGGTGACGGCCGTGCAGAGCACGGAGCAGGGCCAGATGCACAGCGAGCCCGCCCACCTGTACGTGCTGACCCGTAAGTCCCGCCCCCGTCACGGCGGCCCGCCTTCGCCTCCGCCCACGTGGGAGGGACGCCCAAAACGAGACCGGGCGTGCGCTCCGGAGACCAGAGACCTCCACGGTCCTGGGTGGAGGCACAGCGAGTCCCGGGGGGGTCGGGCGCCCCAGCCGTTCTCCCCTGGGCCGTGGGTGTCCCCCGGAGAGGCCTTCTGTCGGTAACAAGGGCCGGAGCTCCCCGGGGGGCAGGCAGAGGCAGACAGACAGGATGGAGCAGCCACAGCTCCATGTTTCCAGGGGAGGCCTAGGCCGGTCCCGGAAAAGGAGGCAGCTTAGACGGAGAGCTCAACAGAGACAGCGGCCGGGGGCTGGGGGGGCCTCCATCCAGTCCCGACAAGGCTGCCTTCTTCTGAGGCGGAGGACAAAGCTCTCCACGTCTCTTTCTTCTCAAAGGAGGGGGCTCACCAGGAAGGAAGGGCGGGTCGGGGGAGACACGGGGGCCCCCAAAGAACAGCCATCACTGGAATCAGGACTACCGAAGAGAAGCGTCCTGTCAGCCTCAGGACATTCCAGAGCACGGGGAGGGAGGCTGCTGGGGAGGGAGGCCTGGACGTCCCCTCCCCCTCCGGGGGCTCTGCCAGCTGTAAAGCACTGCCCCAGCCGATTCCCGACCAAACGTCCTCTTTTCTGGCCTTAGAGAAGCCGCCCCTGGGCTCGACAGGGGCTAGCCAGGGCCAAGGGGAGAAGGGGCGGCCCCAGGGGTCAGGGGCTCCCTTCCACTCACTTCTCTGCAGCCCAGAGGGATGGCTCCTCGGACAGAAGGTGGAACCAAGGAGGGCACCCCAGAGTGCTGAGGAACAGGCTGCCCCCGGCCTTCCTGCCCGACCTCCGGCTGCTGGCCGACCGAGAGGTTTCCGAAGAACCGTCCCAGGCCCCCAGGTAGGCCTCGCACGCCTTCGCGGCGGGGGTTGCAAAGGCCCCGGCCCGGAGCGGGATGGGGGTGGCTCGCCTGCGTCTATGGAGCTCTTCAGGGGGACAGAGCTCGTCCTTTGGCCTCTGGCCTCTTCCTCGTCACAGCTCGGTAAGGTGGACGTCATCGTTACGCTCATTTTGTAAACTGAGTCTGACAAAGGCTGGGCGGCTCAGGTGGCACCGCGAGGGAGTGCCGGAAGCAGGGCTGGAAACGAGACCTTCCGGCCTCCCCGTCCGTCTGTCATGCCCCGGGAGAGCCGCTGTCCAGGGCTGCTTGGAAAGGAGGAAAGGGGCCTTTGAGCTCGCTGCCACCGGAGAAAGGGTCGTTTCCGGCCTCCTTCCCAGCCCCCCAATCAGCCTGGAAGCCATCGGCTTTGTTGCTGCTTCTGCCCAGCAGTCCCACCTCTAGCCTCCCGCCGCCACGTGCTTCCCTGCTCAGGCGCAGGGGCCGGGCAGAGATCGCTGCCCCTCGACAGACCCAGGCCTGCTTTGCCACACGGAGGCCCTCCTGGGGCCGTCAGGAAGGCCTCCAGTCCCATCTCCAACACGCACTCGCCTTTCTGAGCCTGTTTTCTCCCCCTGCAAATGGGGTGATCATTCCAGCAGGCACCTCCCAGGGGATGTCCGTAAAGCTCGCAGGAAACCGTGAGGCACGAGAGAGGCGCGAGCTCTTCCTGGTCTGTTCCTCGTCCTGCTCGCAGGCCGCAGGCCGCAGGGCCTTGGCTCTGGGTTCTCTGGAAACCCAGATGAGGGAGACCAACATTCCGGCAGACAGTGGGCGAGGCAGGACTTAAGCGGGAGGGGGAGTCTCGGTGCCTCTGGTCGCCGCCGCGCTCCGGGCCCTTTCCTCCAATACTCGCAGACTCGCAGAAGGCCACCGAGGTGGGGCCTTCCAGGTCCTCAAGCCCAGGACAGCAGCAGGGAAGCGGACCCCAGAGCCACGGGGCTCCTTAGCAGGAGGCCCACGCAGAGCAAATCCCCTGACCAGGACGCCGAAGAGAAAGTCCAGCCTCTTCCTGCGCATCTCTGAGCAGCTCTCCTTGGCCCTTCTTTCCCAGGTTTACCGAGCTGGTGGACGGCCGAGGAAGGATCAGTGCCCAATTCAGCAGCGTCCCCAGTCCGGCGGTCACCGTGAGATCACGTAAGTGTCCTCGAGCATCCACCTGCGGCTCCGTCTGGGTCTCGGGATGGAGACCGGCACGGACGCCTCCCTGCGCGGTGGCCGCAGCGGGTTCACACTGCAGGCGATCCGTGTATCTGCCCACCCTGAGCCACACGAGGCTGCCAATGCCGCATTCCAGGCTGTCTTAGCACGCTCTGGCGGTGTCTTTCCTGCTCAGAACCCCGCAGGGACTCCCCGTGGCCTCCCCCTTAAAGAGAACCCCTTGGCCTGCCGTCTGGGGCCCTTCCCATCTGGGTCCGCTCTCCCAGTTACAGTGTAAACTGGTTCCGCCCACTCTGGAGTTTTGTAGTTTTCTGGGCTGCCTGCAGCAGGCCCCACTTGGACCCCTCTGGACCTGCGGAACTCCGAGCTCCTTTCCCGTTCGACAGGAATGTTCTTTCCAACGAGCATCCCCGCCCAGGAAAAGACTTTCTCCCCTAATTCATATCACAGTAAAAGACAGCGAGCTCGTGCGTGGCACAAAACTACAGCTGAGGATGTCAGACACTCCCTACTAGGCCATACAAGAAGCTCCACTTGGCCTCTGCAGCGCCTGGGAAGTGGGGGTGTTGGGTTGTGCTCATTCTCCCCCATCACACTCGCACACACGCATTCACACAGTTCTTCTTCGGAGGCACTGTGGTCTGTGGCACTCGTGAAGAGTACTCGGACAGCCAGGATCAGGGGAGCGACGGCCAGAAGACCCCGCAGGAGAAAAACAGCTCCCAGGCTCAAGCCCCGAAGGAGTGGAGACCCTTCTGTAACCTGGACCTTCCTGCTTTTCCTCCACATCCTAGAGCCTGAGGCCCCAGTAAAACTGGAGAACCTGGAAGAATCCACCAACCGCATCAGCCTGGCCCTCCAGCTGCCCGAGCCCGCAAGCAAGCAAGAGGAAGGTGAGTCAGAGCAGAGGAGGGGAGAGCAATTCAATCCCAGCATCAGGCACGTGCTGTGGCCATCCTTCATCTCTCTGTCTGTCTGTGTCTGACTGTGTCTGTCTCTCTGGGTCTGTCTCTCTGTGTCTGTCTCTGTCTGTGTCTCTGTCTGTGTCTCTGTCTGTCTGTCTCTGTCTCTCTGTCTGTCTGTCTCTGTCTCCCTCTCTCTCTGTCTCTCTGTCTCTCTCTCTCACACACACACACACACACACACACACAGCCCTTTGTTGCTCTCTCTCCCCCTGTGCTTCACTGGTAATACTGTATTCAGTGACTTGGTTTCCACTAATCTGGCTCTCCAGCGCACATCTAGAATAAGCCTCGAGTCAGGAAAGCCCCTGGAAGAGGGACATAAAAGAGCAGGACAGCAAAGGGTGGCAGAGAGAAGCAGCGCAGAAAGAGGAGGGATGAGAGAGGGCAGCGGCAGAGACGGGGGAGGGAAATGAGGGCCATCAGACAGCGAGCAGAGAGACAGTAGGCTTCCAGACCTCCCCCTACATGGAATCAGAACAGCTTTAGTGGCCCCGTCACGGAGCAAGGCCTCGTAAACCTGCCTGGAGGGACGCAGGGGCCAAAAGAGGTTTAGATAGAGGAGCTGGCCAGCCCCTCCTGGCCACCTGCAAGCCGGACTCTGCTCGCCCAGGTGGTTGAACGGGGGTTAAAGGTTCAAGTCCTCTGAAGAGAAGAGAAGGCTGCCATGAAGGACGTGCTCGCACGCGCTTTCACAAGTGGAATAAAAGGAACGTTCGCCAGATGCTTTCTGCCCTGCGCTGGCCCGTTCGTTTTATTTTCAAGTGCCTTTTGGGGGCCTTTCTCTAGGAGTCACAGAAAGAAGAAGAAAGGCCATTCACTCACTGCAGACCCGGAGGGGAAGGGAACTTTTTTGTCTCGTTTATACCTTCATTCCATTCCTAACCTGGGTGGAGATCCAGGATCCAGCATGGTGACATGGATAGGGTGAGGCCTGAAGCTGAGCCTGTCCTGTTACTCCTGGGAATATCTGAGGGAAGAGGGAGGGGAAAAGAGCTTCTGAGAGGGAGAAGACTCGACTCAAAAGGGACGACCAAACAGACACGCGCCAGCGGGTGGCCACGTGCCCTCAGCAGCCACATCCTCAGTGGAGAATGCCAGCTCCTCCATTTTCCCAAGGCCAGAGCTGAGAGTGCCATTCCCCACGGCTTCATGAGCAAACAGCCAAGAGAGTGGAGGCAAGAAAAGGTTGTCATTCAAAGATCCGGAGGATAGTTGAAAGTCTAAGTAAAATGAATTCCCACAAGACGCCAGAAGCAGAGGGCGGGACTCCAACACACGGTGCTCCAGCATGGAGCCGTAGAGAGCCACTTCCAAGCCCGGGCTCATGTCCCGCCTCTTCCCTCTGCTGGCCACATGACCCCGGCAACCTCTCAGCCATTTTTTCAGAGCAAGTCAGGCCTGGCACAGTAACTGCTTAATGCGTGTTTCTGCGTCTTCACCTGGGAATCCCCTTTAGGGATGAAATCACATGTCCAGTCCCTATTCCCCATCTCCATGGGAAACTCTGAGCTTCAAGCAGCCTGGGTTCCATGCCCAGCTCTCGCCATAGCAGCCACCGTCCTCCCTACTTGAGGGCCGAGACGACATCCTGGGGTCGGAGTCGGGGTCCGTTGTGTCCGGCTGTGGCTGAGCAGCCCCAGACAGCTCAGAAGGCAACCCACACCAGCCACAAAAAGCCCAGGGAGCACCTGAGAGGAAGATGTCTAAATCTGCTCTTCGGGGCTTCTTGTGAGCTCCTGCAAGCCTGCTTTGCTCACAGATCATGCGCAGCATCTTCTTGGACGTGGGATGGTCCTGGCCATGTCTCCCGCTTCTCCCAATCTGTACCAAAGTTCTTCAGAAGAACCTTGAGAGAACGCCTGCATCTCTTCTGCTGACTTCCACGAGAGCTTGTTCTGGGCGAGTCCTCCATAAAACAGTCTTTCAGGGAAACGTCACTTTGGCATTCAGACCACATTATCGCTAACTAGTGTGTGATTCTTCCTGCTCTAGCCCAGGGTCTCCATCTGGACCCCGAGGGAAGTAGTCATAGCAGAAGATCTCTCTCCTAGAGTCGTCTCTCACCATTCTGTAGTTTCCTGGCTGTCTTTTTTAGCCCATCTACTATTATCATTCCTGTCATCCTCTATCAGGCCACTGTTTTTGTAGCCACCCGAGGAGGAAGCCATTTGGCACTCTGGAAAGAGCACTGGGCTCCAATCCTACCATTGTGCCTGAGCCTCAGTTTATTCCTATATAAAACGAGGGGGGCTGAGCTAAATGACTCTAAGGCTCCTTCCAGGTCAGAATCTGGGATTCTATGCAGACTCCTGCTTTGGCAAAAGAATATTTTTTAAAATGAACACATCTCTCCATGTAGAGTGTGTCTTGGTGATATCCCAGGTGCCATTTTGGGTCATGCTTCCTGGGTAACAGGCATGTGTCCTGGGGAGTCAGCTAGCAAACTCAGTGGATGGAGAGAAGAGAGAGACAGACAGACAAACAGACAAGAGGCAGAGAGAAACATGTACCCTTTACAAAAACTACTGGAAAAAGCATTCGGGGTTCAGAATAAGGCCGACCACATCAAGAGCCACCTTGAGCACGTGCCAATATGAAGTAACAGAAAGTGTCTTTAACTTGGGCTCCAAAGAACAGAGAAGGGAGAAGAGAAGAGAAAAGCATTCTCTCTGCCAAGCTAAACTTCTTCAATAGCAGCAGAGACAAATGGGAAGATTCTCAGAGGGAACTAGTAAGGAGCAAGAGATAATATCTAAGAGAGCTGGCAATGAGGTCCACTAAATCTGAGTGGCAAACAAAGTGAATCATAAATCCTAATCCACGGAGGCAAATCTGAGACAACTCTGAAATCCCATGATATGGGAAGTATGATCAGACATGGTAGCTTCATTCTTCAAAAGATGGTGGAAGCAACAAGAGAAATTGCTATGGTGGCCTTGATTCTAACCAATAAGGTATAATTAAAGGCACTGTGGAAAGAACCCGGGCTCTGGGCTTGCAGAATGTGTTTCAATACCACCTCAGTACCTATGTGAACTTGGACAAGTCCCCTAACCTCCCTGAACCTGTCTATAAAAAAAGAGGTGATTGGACAAATGACCTCTGAGGTCCCTTTCAACTCTAGGTACACTTTCTAGTTCTATAGTCATGTTGGTTACCATGGTGTAAATCATGGGAACCTTGGGAGGAAGTAACCACTCCACCTTGGAATTCATGGATGAAATAGCAAAGAAAAGCCATGTGTAATCTGACATGCAAGCTGGATATGAGGAGAGTATGTTTCCAAGACTTCAGAGAAAGGACAGGCTGGATCCTGCAGTCAGCCCAAGAGGGACAGGAAGCAAACACAAGTGATGAGAAAAGAAAAGGGAGCCAGATGGAAAGACAGCTGCGGTTCTGCAAGGAACTTGTCAAATTGCTCAGGATTTTAGATGAATTCTAGATTGTGATGGTAATGTTGATTAACTGCGGATGAAGGGACAAGTGGCCCAGTGCCCTGTAAGCAGTGCCAGGGATGCTAAATCCAGAGAGAAGGGCTGGAGAGAGCTCGGGGAGAGGGGAATGAAGACTGAAGAAGGTGGGGGAGTGAGCGTTCCTCAGGGCAGAGGAAGACGAGGGAACACAAGCACACTTGACTCTACCACAGAGAATGATTCCCAGAAGAGGAAAGAGAAGAAAGGTGGCTGAGGGGCCCTTCTCGGGTGGTTTGCGCCTCAGCCCTGACGTGTGCCTGCTCCACAATCTCGGGCAAATCACTCCCCAGCCTGCTTCTTCATCGGCAAAGCAGGAGTTATACCTACAAAGATGAGTTTCTCTGAGCACTGTTGGAGGGAACCTCCACTTCCATGAATTCACGGAGCCCCTGAAGGGCAGCAGGCATAGGAGCTGGGTCACTAGACTTAGAAGCAGGAAAACCTGGCTTCCACTCCTGCCTCCACTACTTACTAGGTACCCTTCGCTTGCCCACTTCTTCCCTGGCAAAACGAGGGGGCAGGATTGGATGGTGCCACGGCACATCTGGCCCACAAAGCATCCCGTTAAGGTCTTGCCCAGCCCCAAATCCATGATCTTTGGTATCAGAATATGACTGATGGCGATACCCATGTGCATACCTGTTGGAAAGAAATCACTTTATAAACTTATTTTTTTCTTCAACAGGAAAGTGATTTAATTGACATGGTCAGTAGCTTCTCTGGAACCCACAGCCTAAGAGAGCTGCTTACAACCCTGAGGTTGATTACTGCCCAGGGCCCCAAAGTTGCAGAGGTACCTGAGGCAGGATTGGAACCCAGGGCTCCCTGACTCCCTTCCAGCACTACAGATTCAAAGTTCATCTTTCGTGCATCATTTTAGAAAGCTGGACAGAGACTTAATAACTTGCCCCAAGTCAGAGAGCAGCAGAAGAGGAAAGATTCTTACTGTCATTCTCGCTAGTCTCCTATGGGAAAGGAAAAGAAAGGGGGAAGGAGAGAGTGAGGGCTTTGAGACATGCTTCAAGTGGAAAGATGGAGGGAAAGAAAGTCAAGGGACAATGGGAGGGAAAGCTAAGCCCACGGGCCTCCCAGGATTTGGGGTCACTGCATGTTATCTTCCCTCCACAAGACAGCCTGCTTGACTGCCTTTCTCTGGACTTGGCAAAAGAGATGGAAACTCCTGGTAGAAGGCCTGCCTTTGGCTCTGCCAAGATCCACGGAGTTTATTTTCCAAAAGTCGGGCTGTCTCCTCCCTCGCAGGGTGGCTGGCCCTCGGTGGGCCAGCATTCCACAAGAGCCTGGCCAGGGACAGGGCCCTGGTGGGGGTCCACACTCTCTTCATCTTCTTCATGCACCTCATCCTGAACCCCCCCCAGAAAACGGAGGTACAGACAGCAAGCCCCCCTCCTTCTTTAGCTCTGCTTTGCTCTTCCTCCGGACATGCCTGCTGTGCCCTAGCAGCCAAGGGGCCTTGGCATGAGGAAGCACCGAGGAGCCCGAAGGGATGCTTTGCCGTTCTGGTGTGCTAGGACGGGCCAGAAGGCTAACGGTTTGTGGCATTTTGGTTTCCAGATGACCACAGGAACTGCTCCGTAAATCCCTGCCAAAATGGGGGCACATGTGTGAGTGGGACGGACTCCTACAGCTGTGACTGCAGCCCTGGATTCAAAGGCAGACACTGTGAGCTTTGTAAGTGGGAGTCCAGCTTCTCCTCTCAGCCCGAGAGGCCTGCCTGTGGCCGGCCAAAGAACTGACCTTAAGCGTGACTGTTAGAACAGAAAGCTGCTCGGCTCTGGGGAAATGGTCCCTTCTCCGAATTACACCCAAGTGGGGAGGAGGAAAAGGAAGGGTTCCCATGCCAAGGGCCAGCTCCATGGTCTTCCTGGGTCCCCCAGCAAGTGCCGGAATGCCCAACAGAAGAGCCTGGGAACGGGGACTGCCTAAGGCTCCCCCGTGCATGAGGTCTGGCAGCAAGACCTCAAAAGTGGACTCCCAAGCACCAGTGGTGGGAGGAACACAGGGGAGCGGCGTTCCCTTCGATTGGCCCTTCTGAGGGGTAGAGACCAAAGAGGGCTCACAGAAAAGCAAAACTAGCTGGGTCTGGGGTTCCAGAAGCACCCCAAGAAAGAGGGCCTTGGGGCGCCATCCTGTGGGTCAGTGCCAGCCCAGAGACCAGAGCCCTGGTGGCTGGCCTCGGAGGACCCCGCTGCAGGCTTTGACGTAGCAATGATGGAGCCCCATCCGTCGTGCCTGCCTCCAGGAGGTCCCCTGAGCCCACAGCACGGCTCCCCTGTGGGGAGGCCATCGTGCCATCAGAGACGCCTGGGCGGGGAGGGGAGGGGAGCTAAAGCTTGCCCCACGTCCTGGGGCCTGACCCCGCTTCTTCTTTCCCTCCCTCCCTCCCTCCCCCATAGCCTGTAAGAAGGTGCCTCATTCCTGCACCCGCCTATACTCGGAGACAAAGTCCTTTCCCATCTGGGAGGGAGGAGTGTGCCACTACGTGTAAGTCACCTGGAGCCCTTTCGGGGATTCTCTCGCTGCTGCTTCACGAGGGGGAAACTGTGTAATTGAAAATCTGTCACCCCAAAAAGAACTACGTACCCGAGAGCCCACGTGCTGCCTGTAGCCGGAGGATAAAGGAGTGGGCGTTCCTGCTCCTCTTGGGCAGGAGGTAGAATCCGCGGTAATGGTGGTAAGGTGGGGATTTGGAAAATGGCTAGCCAGCCATGGGCAGGTGGTTTTTATTTTGTACCCTCTTCATTCCTTGATTTCTAATGATCATTTTAATAAACCTAAAAGATATTTTTGTTATTTGAGATCAAATTTCAAATTTTACAAGACCCAGGCACAGGGAAACTGTCACAGCCAGTGGGGCACTGGCCTTGGAATCAGTGGCCCGAGTTCAAATCCTCTCCTGGCCACCTGGGTCTCCTTGGCCAAATCTCGCCATTTGCTCTTGGCAACTCCAACTCCAAAATCGTCATTCTATCTACAATAAGGCACATGACTAATGAACAAGAGCAAAGTCAGCACTAGGCCCCTCAGCAATCAGACCTTCTCTCAGGCCTGCCTTGTGCCAACCTTGAAGTCACAAGCTCTGTCTGGGTGACCCTGGACAAGTCACCTTCCCCCATCCAAGTAAAATGAAGGACTAGCAGCAGATGACCTCCAAGGTCACTGGCAGCCTGAGATCTGCGATCCTCTGATCCTGAGGCCGGCAGGAACCCCTTTACAACTTGACACCCTTGGGTGACAGGAACAAGGGTTCCTCTCTAGCTCCTCCCTACAGCCAGCCAGCCAAACGGAGCATCAGGTTGAGGACATCTAGTCGACTGACAGGCTCTAAGTGCCAGGCCCCACGCAAAGGCAAAAGCATCATCCCAGCCTTCCCAGAGCTCCTGTCCTGGCGGAGAAACAACAATGTCCCTACTAGACCTGTGCAGATGGGAGGGAGGCTGGCAGGCAGGCCCTGTGGTGAGAAGGACCCAGAGAGGCCTCAGCTAGGAGCTGAAGGAGGCCAGGAAGTGCCAGGGAGGAAGGAGAGGACCCCAGGCCTGGAGTCCTGAGAGGGAGAGCCCATGGGAGGCCGGGGCAGCGGCCTCGTCCAGGCCGTGAAACGCCCTAGTCAGACCTACCCAATGTGCCACTTCTGCCCCCTGGCCCAGCTTCCTTGTAGCTGGGCCCACTGCAATGCCAAGGCCCAACTGGAGCCCAAGTTCAGTATAACTACAGGTATGGATGGGAGGAAAGTCTTGGAATCTTTGAGAATAATCCATCTCAATCTGAGCCAAGAAAAAGAATCAGAACAATGATTGCACCCCAACTGCCTTTTTTTTTTTTAATGAAATCTGAAGGAGAAAAAACACCCCGAGGAATGAGGCCGGAAGGGAGCACAGGCACCAAAAGGGTGTTCGGATGACTGCCTGGCTAGGTAGTACACACTTGGTGTTTAGCACTGAGTTAGAATCCAGTCTTGTCTTTGAACACTTGTTAGGTTTATTTGAATGGCTTTGGCAGTCAGTCAGCTGAAATCTTTTTTAATTCTTAAAGGATACTCATCTTCCTGTAGATTCAGTGACTCGATGTCAAAATCAGCATCCAGTCGGGTCAGCTCCCAGGCACCCCACACATACCTTCCTCACATGCCAGCCTCGGGTCGTTCCAAGTTACGGAGCCATGGGCCCTGCCCTGCTGAAGTCCGAAATCCAAACTGTTTTCCCCAGAGGGAGCTTTCAGGTGCCGAGTTTGCAGAGCAAAGGGGATCCCCTCACCCCAGAGCCCCTCCCTGACTCGTCTCTTTCAATGGCAGGTACAAGAGGATCTATAAAGTCCACCCAGACATCTGCTACAAGGAGAGCTGTGAGGGCACGACGACGACCAAGAAGACTCCCAACAGGTACTGCACACAGACTGGGCTTCCCTAGGATACCAAGGACCTGCCCAATGGGGCAGGTGGCCGGCAGAGCCAGGAGGCCCTCTGATCCAAGGGAGACCCAGCCCGGTATCAGCCAGACCCCTGCCTGAATAGCCCTAGGGTCTCTGACTAGAAAAGAATAGGAGTGACAAGGCCCTTCTGTGTACCAGCCAGGGAGGCCCTGGACCCTCTGTAAGGATAATTTTAGGGTTGTGACCTAATCTAAATTAATTTTGGTTGCCAGGGAATATCCCAAATAAAATACCCAAGTCAGCTGGAAATTTATGGTGATTTTAATTAATATAGAAGAAAGAAATTAAGGAGAAGGGAGAGGGAAAAGGTGTAGGATTTCTCCCACCTGGCCTGTGCCAAGGGGAAGATTAGAGGCTTTCTCTATGAGGATAGTGTTTGGAAGGTAATGGAGAAAGTATCAGCCTAAACTCCAAGAGAGCTCAGCTAAGATGCCTGAACCTGAACTAGCTACTCAGCTTCTTCCAGTATAGTATCAAGGAAAACTCACCGCCAAACCGGACAATAGCTGCCACCATGCCAAGATGCCGAAATGCTCAGTCAGCTGCCAGCCAGAGACCTCTCCACCGCCAACGAGGCCAGAGAGAGGAAGTAATGCAAAATATATAGACGGTTTTTATATCACTTTCCTGTGTCTCACATGTACCAATGATATCTTAGGCTTGACTTGGGACAGCCCAGGGGTCTGTCAGTCGTTTCTGATTTGTCATTTGCTAGCCCATGTCTGTCATAGGCCATCCTCCTAAATACTTAATCCCAAAGTATGGGTGTAGACATTCCTGATTTTGTTAGACTAAGTAGGGTGGAATAATCTGAACCTCCCAGTTTACATGGGGCAGCAGCTGAGCCAACAATAGAGCCCAGTGATCCCTTCAAGCTCCTCCACTTTGGAGCGGAAGTGGGTCATAAATATGGATCCTGGAACAATCAACATGCCCACTCATGCCAACTTTTTTGGAAAAGACCTAAAATAAGTCCCTGGTATTGGGTTTCACCCAGCTTCTGAAGTTCACTAGCCTACTCCACACCATCTAGAATCAGTAAACTCTAAAAACAAGTTTGTTTCATCGCTCTTTTCTCTATTTCAGAAAACAAGGCAACAGTCAAACAATGAAGAAGCCTTAAAGTAAGTAAGGGCTCTTTGGTCCAGCAGGACTATTCTCCTCCTGGGACCCCCCTCAATCACTGAATTGTTAAATACATTTCAGTAGAAGGCTCATATACAAATCATAGCCCTCAGGCTAGGTTCCCCCAAAGGCTGAGACTCCTTTTAGGCCTTTGGGAGACCACAGAAATATAGTTCTTCTGGACAGAAGTAGTGCTGACTTGGAGTCAGGAAGTCCTGGTTTCAAACCCCACCTCTTTATTAGCTGGGTGAGCCCTGGACAAGGGAGTGGGCTGCTGGCAATTGCCAAGATTTATCCACATATTTGACTTGAATCTAGCTCTAAGAGCCTATTTCCTCTTCCTCCAGTGGAGGGACAGATGTGAGAGTTTCTCTTCACCCTTCCATAGATCATTTCCTAAGTTCTGGTGGCCGGGGGTAGGTGCCAGTCTTTCTGATCAGAAATGGACCTTTCTAAACCAAAAAGTCCAGCTAGGGCATTGGTTCTGCTAACACTGCCTATAAGAGGCCCGAGTAGGTCTGTTCTTGATCATGAGAACTCCCAACTAAATGGCATCAAATGGAAAACCATTAGGAGAAATGAGGGGCTTTTATCTGGAAAGGGAGCTGAAATAATAAATGGAAACTAATTGAAAATTTTTCATGTCTTTTTCCCCCTCCCTTAAAGCATCCAGAACAATTGTAGTTTCACTTTATCAACTCTAAAGGCTTCTAACTCCCAGAAGATGAGATCTACTACCTGAGCTGAAAACTGACAGAGAGGAGAGGCACTTTACTAGAGGAAGCCCACACCTCTGCATGCTCCTCTCAAGCCTCTCTGGGATGTGCCGTCAGGCCCCAACCCCACGACAGCTGCCCCATTCTTTTGGGGACTCGGCCAGGGCCTCTTCAGTTTTTCTCATTTCAGACTGAATCTCTCCTCGGGGTCTGCATTCTTCCGAAGATCCCCATCACAAGTCTTTGGAATAATGTCATCGGCTAGTTTTCCACAATGGCTGAAGGCCATTCAGGACAGAGGTTTCCCCTAGAGCAGACCACCAGGGTCATGACTGTATTCAGCAGATCCTGGCTCACCAAGTTCAAATGGGACACGAATCTTCTCTCGGAGACCAACAAAACCAAAATGGAGAAGAAATGTTTAGCAACCTCCCAGCAGCATGAGCAGAGATGAATTTTCCCCAAACTGAATGGCAACTACAAGCATTGTTTAGTGCTACTTAACCTAACCCTTTTGGTGTCTCGTCCTATAATCTGAAGAGTATTTTTGTTCCTTGATCTTTTGCAGGTTAGTAGTCCATAGTATGGATTAGTGCCTCTTGGTATTTTGAAAGAAGAAATGTTAAACGATTAACACTATCTAGCTTAGAAACCTTTCTTGTCTACAAGAATTTCATATGGGCTTTCACGTGTGGACAAACTCAATCCTTCGAAAGCAGATTCGGTGTGGCCATTGGGGCCACGCTGGGCCAATGGATGAAAGGTCTGTCTGTATTGCTGAAGAAACTGAGTCATTCACCTAAACTGTTGAAAGCTTGGTCCTTCACCACACAGGACACACGATCACTCATGATGTTAACTTTTCGACACGTTTCAAAAGACCCTCCCTCAAAAAGCTGTTAAACCAAGGAGACCCGACATTATACTTAGAAACGTGGACATGACTTGAGCAACGCAGCCCACACAGAGCCCAAACCCCTTCTGAGCTTTCAGCTCACCAGGCCAGACAGGGAAGGGTGGAGGCAGTGCTGGAATTTGTTAGGGCTCTCAGACAGAGGCAAGAGGAGGAAATCAAGGATTCTCTTGTACCCTGTCATTTCCCTCTACACCTGCCAACTTCAGACTTCCATTTAGGAAGCAGAGGCAGCAGCAAGGATTTGGGCTGTTAGGACCCACACTACAGATTTCTCCTACCTGTCCCCAGGACCTGAGGATGCTAAGGGAGCTCATAACCCGTGCAGACTAGAAAGCATCCCTTGCCCCAAGACGTAGTCATACTGTAGAAGAGGATTTCTTTTGAAGGATTAGAATCTTGGTCTTTATATTATGAAAATAATATATGAGTATGTCTCAGGAAAAGCACACAGATATCATTAGCTATTTTCATAAGTGATAGGCATGCCAAGGAGATAAACTACACTAGATCTAATACCGTTCCAAAAGCTGTACCAAATATTTGCCACTCAAGAGACTGGCTGTAGTTTAGTGAAGAGTCAGAAAACCAAAGTGGCTAGAAAAGGGTCATTAATGTATAGATAACGGATTTTTTTTCAATCATACCGAGTTCTCAACAAGATCAAATGATGTCACTGGAAAAGCACTTGAGGGAAAAAGGACTTTCACCCTCATGTTAATAACTCCTGGAAACTCAGTGAATGAGAAAAATGTTCGACAAGAAGTTCTGAGCTGGCGATCTGGGCCCGACCGTGTGACCCATTCTTATCCATGTTTTACAGAAAAATGAAAACATCTACTGAAAAAGTTTTTCTAAATATAATATTGTGTTTTCATAGCAATTACATCTTTCAATTTGCCTTTAAAACGTTGTAAGCAAATCCGCCAACATTTTTTCCTTATGACTCATTCTGGATCTCCCATTCCTTCTGTGAAATCACTTGAAGGCCCCTTGCCTCTTCCGAAAAGGTCGTCACCTCACAGGGAGAGGGATAATATGGGATTAGGGTTCGCCGAGAGGGGCCAGGAATCCCTCCCTCCCCACCACTCCAAGGGGCATATTCCTGTGTCTGCCATGTGTTAAGTGCACTGAGAATGAACGGCCTGTAGATTGGGGAACCCCTTTAGCTCCTATTTCATGTAAAATCTCATCCAGATAAAAACATGCTCTAAAGAAACATCTCATTTGGAGTCCCAAAGATAAGGGGACACGATTATTCTTGGAATAGGGATCCAGGCTCCTCTTTAAAGCCAGCCGGGACGTGGCAGCGGGCTCGCTGGCGCTTGTCCCTGTCATCAAAGGAGACCCTCCACAACAAAAATGAAACTCTGTTTCTTGCAGGCCACATCACTAGCACAGTCTCCCCACACTGCCAGTCAAGTCCCCCCAACAAAACAAAATGGCGGCTGTAGCTAGGCTGTGCTGCAGCGAGGCTCTCTTGGGCTCCTCTCACTCTCTGGCCTTCTTTCCTCGCACCCAAACATAAACTTGAGGGAGAGGACAGTGATAACATGCCAGGACTAAATGTCCATCATGATCAGGTAGCGCGAATTGAACAGTGCGTCCCCACTTAGACCACATTCCAGGCTGGGCAGTGAGGGGGGTCCATAAAGAGGTCTCGCCATTTAATGGGAGCATCGGTCATCCCAGAACCTGGGGAATAATCCGTGTGAAGCCCGGAGCAGAGCCGGGCTTCCCTCCATCATGCCCTGGGCCGACACGAGCGCCATTTTTAGGGGAAGAACAAAGGACTCTGGGAGACGGCCAGCCACGCCGTGTCCCGAGTGTGATCTCCCTCCTTCCCCAGCTCACTGTCTCACCACGTTGACTGAAGGCCTTCTAGAACGAAGGGCAGACACTGTCTCCCCCCAGAAGCAGGGGCCGTTCCCCCAAGCTAGGAGAGCATTTCACATAGTCACAGGGCCAAAAGGGAGACCAAAGTGGGCTTTATTGTTTTTACACCCATGGTGCCGGGCCCAGCGGGCCCCTAAGCACCAGCCTCTCTGCTCTGGGCTGGCTCCTCCCAGATGAGGCCGGCTCCCTGCTCTAGGAGCTCGCCCAGGGTCTGGGTAAGTCCGTCTGTCTGTCAGCAATTCCAGGATCCCAAACGCCCCTCCTAGCGACCCTCCTCCCAAGGCGGGCGTCCGTCCAGCCTTTAGTCCTCCTCATCCCCAGAACTGTCGGCGTCCTCCAGGTCCGAATCGTCCTCGTCCGACGAGCCCCCGTCGCCCTCCTCCGCTTCCTCGCGGGCCAGGAGCTTCTTAAAGATCTGGAACTCCTCGGGAGACGAGCGGGCCGTGCTGGCCAGGAACTCCGCTTCGGGGACCCTCAGGATGGAGTTCAGGGAAGGGTTACAGATCTGGGTCTGCCCCTTCTTATCGGGGGTCTGGTAGCGGCCCAGGCGCTCCAAGAAGCCGTGCCTCTCCTTGATCTTGGCCATGGAGTACTGGAAGTACTTGGTCTTCACCAGGTCCGGCTGCTTTATTCCCATCCGGAAATAGGCGTACTGCAAGGCACGACAGACACGGGGAGGGCTCCAGCCGCCGGCGGGGGACTCGAGGGAAGAGCCCCGCCGGCCGCCATCTCCCTGCGCTCCAAGGGACGGGTGGACCAAGTGGGGAGGGAGAAGGTTCTGAGCTGCTCGAGCCCAGCCCAGGACGCCGCTGCTGCGGGGTGCAGGCCGGGGCAGCTCCCATTCAGGCCCCCTCGCCTTGCTCGCCTCGGAGCCCTCCCGGAGTCTGGCGGGGCTCCTGCCTTGGGGCAGCAGGCAGAGGCACCGGCCGCGCACCTCCCGGAGGCGCCCCTGGGCCCAGGCCGGCCGGCCTCACCTGGAACTTGTACTCCAGGGCCTCCGGCTCCTCCAGCAGCACTCGGGGGCACGTGTGCAGGATCTCGGTGACCTGCCGCCCGCTGAAGAGGCACCTGTCCCGGAGGACCGAGACGAGGCCGTCCAGGCGGCCCGAGCTCATGGTGAACACGTCCGGGCACCAGTGACACACGTGCTGCAAGTTCCCTGCGACAGGGGAGGAAGGGCCCCGGCAGGGCAGCGGGGAGGCTGAAGATGCCGGGCTCCCCCTCCCTCCCTCTCCTCCAGCAGAGCAGGGTGACCAGGCCTGGCTCGAGGGAGGGGCTAGTAGCATCCCCATTTTACAGAGGAGAAACCTGAGGCAGAGGGGGAGGGGCACGCAGCAAACAAGCCTGGCATCTACTCTGGCGAGCACTGGCTATCCTGAGGGCCCTCGGTTGGGATTCGGTGGGGGATGGGCAGCTCGGAGCGCAGGGCGAGCTCTCCTCACGGGGGGGGGGGGGGGGGGGGGGGGGGGGGGGGGGTTGCCGGGCCTCCTTACCTGCTCCGAGCCCCAGCTTCCGCAGGCGGCTGGCTCGGCTCTTCAGCTGGGCCCCCGACAGCTGCAGGATGCCAGGGTTCCTCCGCACCGCCTCACACACCGGCCCGGGGCTCAGGCCCAGCAGCAGCAGCTCCGACACCACAGCCCACACGTGGGGGGGCCTGACCCCCTGCCGGGCGCTCAGCAGCTGCGCCGTCTGAGTGGGGTCGAAGCCCGCGTCCAGCAGCCACCGCCGGGCCTCCGCCTCCTGCTGGCCCAGGAGGCCCCCCTCAGCGGGGCTCTCGGAGGAGCCTGGACTCGGGGCTTCTTCCCCGGCCCCTGGAAGGGAGGCCGTAGTTAGCAGGCGGCCAGGAGCCTGAAAGAGAGCCAGCTGCGGCCACCGGAACACCTGCAGGGGGACCCAGGGGGCCAGGCGGTCAGCAAGCCCCCAACTCCGGTCCTCGTCCGCCCCTCCGGGAGCCCCACGTTCGGGTCTCTGCGCCCTTTGGGGACACGCGCCACCCCGGGGCGCTGTCTGCGGGGGACCCGGGACCCTTGGGAGGTGGGGAAAGGAGGTTTAAACGCATAAGATATGGAGGAAAATCATGATCCTTGGGGGAGGGCTCGAGTTCGAATCCAGACGCCCTCCCCTCTACCTATGAAGCCACAGACCAGCCTCAACACGCCAAGTGCCCATTTTACGGATGAAGAAACTAAGGTCCATACGGGGATGTTTCCCAGGAATGGGTACAGGAGCCCCGGCCTCACCTTGTGGATAGATAAGAGCCCAGGAGAGGAATTGGCACTCCGCCAAGGGCCGGCCAAGCTGCCGCCTCCCGAGGTAGGGAGGGGGAAGAAAAGTGAGCCGGGCAGCGGCGCCCCGGAGCGCACCCGCACTACTAACTCCGGTCCCACGACCTTATACTGGAGTCTTGAACCCAAACTCGGTGGCTGGCCTAGGCGCTCCGACGCTGAGTAGCCTCGGGGCAGCGCCTCCCGCCCGAAGCCCCGGGTTCCCCTCCAGGTAGTAAGCCCTCGGCGGCGGAGGAGACACTGACCTGCCTACAAGAGGCTGCCATAACATCCGAGAGACCTGCACCGGTTCGTCGCTCCGCCGGACTTCTTCCGGTCCGTCGGCTTTCTCCGACCCCGGCGGAAACCAGCGCTCGGGACCAAAGTTCCGGTGCGGGTCTAGAGATAGCGCTGATGGAAGATGTTAGCGCCGGAAGGGGCGGGGCAGCGGGCCAGCGAGGGAGGAGCCCGCCCTCGTACGTAGGAAGAAGTTCCCAAGCCCTTGCCTTTCGGGTCTGATGACCCCCCCCCCCCCACGTGCACCCTAAGGTCTCCAGGAGGGGCGCAGGGCAGAGCTACTGGTCACTTGGAGTCCGGACTCCGGACCGCCCTCATCGTTCTATGTCATAACTAGGATGACCTGGGGTCCCACACCCTGATGGGGGAGCCGGGCACCCACTAGCCGTTCACGAACGCACATCCAGGGATCCTTTGGGGCTGGACCCCTTCCAATGGCAGTGCCGCCATACCTGTATCCTCCTGTCCCAGTTCCCAAAGCCTCAGCTGCCAGCTCTACTCCCGTCTAGGGTGGCTCAGCTGAGAGGTGATCTTCCAGCTGGAGCCCCTTCTCCACCTTTCTCTGGGTGGTCTCCCCCACCCGCAAATGTACCTCCGTGGGGGCGGGGACCCTCCATTTCACTCCCATTCGGGTTCCCGGGGCTCATTAGCACAGGGTTTGGCACACTGTGGGAGCCTGGGAACCCCATCTGGCCCAATGCCCGTGTGTGAATGGCCTGTAAGCTAACGTTACTTTTTCCAATATAAGTTTCCAATATGTTCTTGGTTTGACAGACAAACAACAGGCAGCTAGAGCGGTTTGCTGCCTCCTAATCTGCTCATGTGAAATCAAACCAAAAAGGTAGGCTGAGGCCACACCACAGTGCCAGCATCCACCCTGTATCCCCACACTAGGGGTTCCCATTTAGTGCAGGACGGGCAGGCTAATGGCACCTTCCGCCGTCAATAAGGACCTGACTGGGCCACGAACATGTCTCCCTTCTGTGCCAACAAGCATGTGCATGTGGCAGGAACTCCAAATTAGCTTCTGTGGCAGGGAAGCCGCCCACGTGGCCATCCTGCACGGGCTTGATTTGGGTCTTCTTGCTGTGATGACCAACTCTCAGTTCTCAGCCCTGGACACTGTCTCCACGTCATCAAGAGCTCAAAGCCCGGCTTGTTGGCATTCTGTAATCAGACCTTCGCAGCAAACAATCTGCAGTGACAAGCCTCTCACTGTAGTACTGGGGCAGTTTTCCGATTTAAGGCTCTCCGCTTTTGTGACCACAGTGACCCCTCACCTCTTGTGGGAGCTGTGATGGTTTATATCTATTTTAAGGCTTTGCAAACCCTTCCCACTCTCCTATACAACTTTTCCACACTCTTATACACATTTCATATGCTCTGAATGTATGGGCACAGTGTGGGAGAGCAAACCGCCCGAGCGCTGTGATTGGTCACCTTTCATTCCATCAGCCAATACTTTGCCATGTACAAGATCATGTGGGCAAGCTTGCCCAAGTGGTAGTGGTGTACTGCATTTCCATTGTGTGCAGTACAGTATTCATTCACAAAATCCCACAATATAGAGAAAACTCCATAACACAGAATTAGATATTTTTTAATCCCACAATACAGTGAAGCCGCCTTAAGTGAACTGCGATGTAGCGAGAGCCGATTATATTCTTAAATCTGACAGATCTTCAAATGAACTGATCAGTAAAGTTTCTGTACGAATGTAGTCAGGGTGCCAGTGACAAAAGAGAAGTCACAGCTGAAGAGTTCAACTTACGTAAAGACTGTTACATAATGAAGCAGTACGTGCAACTGAACTTTAGGGATATTTATCATTTATTACAGTGCTTGTCATTAGCCAGCTGAAAAGTAACTATTTCATGTCATAACTGGCTATTCATCTTTGTCAGCTGGTTATGTAGCTAAAAATAAAACATGAATTTCCATCTCTCAGCAAGAGAGCTGATGAAATTCGACCATTTTCCATTACATATTTTGGATGAGCAAGCATTTTCACTTTGTTTTTGTTTTACATTAAAATGCAGAAATAAATGCAATGTGGAATCAGATATAAGATAATGTTTGGCAACTAAGTGGCACCAAAGTGGATAGAGTACTGGCCTTGGAATTAGAACAATGGGTGTTCAAACCCAGCCCAAGAGATATGCTAACTGCATCTTGAGCTCCATTGCCTGGGAAATTGAGTTCTTTCCTTGGGGAATTTAGGGTACTGAACCAGAAATTGATACATTTTGGAGGCAAAGTGATAAGCATGATGCAGATTGCCAACACAAACTACATCCTCTGTCATCAGTATAAATATATGCCTTCTTAAACATTCCCAAAAACGCAAGGAAAATTTCACCCTGAACACATTGTCCTCCAGGTTCTAACTGCCAAGGTATTAAATTTTTCTTCTCCTTTTAACACGCATACATTTCTGCTATTAAGTTTTAATGAATTTTAATTATTTTCTCTTACAAAAAGTAACAAAGACATGGGCTTTGCATTCTTGGGGGTGACTTAGCCACATATTTGAAGAATACATTCTTGGACTACTTTAACCACTGGAATTCCTGAGCATTTAAAGGAAAAACAGGTTTATTTTTCAGTCCTACAGAAAGGAGAAGCTTAGAATATTCAGAAACGAATCAACCTTAAGAAGTAAATATAAGCCTCCTTCATGGCTGTGGTGGTGATGTTTTTAAAAATCAAAGCTCTTTTAAGCAGAAACCTAAAACTAAGGGTCTTAGACTAATTTTACCCAGGAAGACAATTTTAGCAAATGAATGGGAACTTTGTCAGGCAGAAAAATCCAAATGGCACCACCAATGAACATTTTCTGAAGGAAGAAGGGAGGTGGAATGGCATTTCTGAGTCACTGAGGGTTGTTGTTTCCATCACGGACCATCACATACTGCCCAGTTCATCAAAGAGTTACCATCGCCACCAACAGTTGTGTTGGTTCCTGAAGGTTCCAGCTACCCAGCTGTGTGCACAGCATGGTCTTCTTACCTTGGTCCGCAAAGTATCCCAGCCCTAATCCGGTACTGAAAGGAAAAAATACTAGGAATGGCCTGGTCAGTTTTGACCTAAAACTCTGTGGAATTCAAACATCTGCTTCCTGATGGGCTCCAACCACATGACATACACAAATACAAAAGAGGAGGAAGAAAAGAATACTAAGAACAAAGCAAAAATACGTCTAAAGTCCCTGACAAAAAAATCCTGGCACAATATCAAACTTTATGTATAATTTTTTCTTTTCAAATTCAAACATGGAAAAATTGAATATGAAAATAATTCCATAAACTCAGAGTATTCCTGTATCTCTGGATTGGGCATCTTGGGCATCAAGATCATCAGTAAAGGTCTAAAAGCCAAGTGTTTAAGAGGTTAACAGTCCCCCAAAGGGAAGTGTTCCGAAAGCACGGGGATGAAGACGACGAATGAGCCCGATGCTCTTCTTCAGCAGTAAAGATGCCAGAGACAGCACACAAGACGGGTGCCCCTCAGTGTCATCATCTCGATGCATGAATCGTTAGCATCAGCTCTCTAAAGTAAGAGATGACCAGTCTCCTTTGACATTTGGAGTTCCTATTACTAATTGTTTCATTCACTCTCTTCTCTCTCCTCTAGGACTAAATGCTACATTCTGCAATGAAAAGATAAGCATTATTAAATACACATAATTTCAAACACACCCTGCAAGTTAACAAAGTTGACAAAAGCGGAGACAATAAGAACTGGAGTTGCTATGGGGAGACAAGCACACTAACAGACTACATGGATTTCAATCTGATAGGATTCAAGAATACTATCTACACCGGGCACACTCTGTGACCCAGTGATTCCACTGCTGGGGGGAGGGGTCTGTGTGTATTCATCACGAGACTCTTCATGGCAGTAAAAAACAGAAGCAAAGTGAGTATCCATCCATCGAGATTGGCTGAAAAAACCGGGCTCAACGAATAGGAAGGAAGAGGATCCTAGTGAGGCATGCAGAGAAAGGCAGGAACATTTGGGTGACATAAATCAGAGGAAGCCTAGCAGAACTGGGCCCTCACGATGAACCACATGATAGAAAACTCCACCAAGAAGCCGACTGCCCCAGAGCAGGGAGCACAAACCCTGACCTCACGTCTCCCCACAGAGGGCAAGGCCAGTGTCCTGCACCATGCCACATGCAACTACTCCTCTCTGCATTTTTGCTCTCTCCTTCTTCTTCTTAGTCACAAGGGATGGTTCACATTGGGAAGAAGGGGACTTTTTTTCCCTAGAAGTGACAATGAGGTCAAGACAAAAGACATCGATAAAATACAACTTTTTAAACAGTTACAATTCATTATTACCTGCTCATCTCTACCTCAAACACAATTGTGCCGGGGGCTAAAATATGAGAGTTGTTGCTTCCAGTGAGAATTCTAGAGGACCCTCTGTGGGCATTCTTTAAAGCATGCCTGGCCTTGCCCCCGTCTCTGGAGAGCACCTCACCTTAATGGGAATCCACATCAGCTCCATCTGGGACTCGTTCGGAGCATCAGCCTGCTCCAGCAACACATGATCCCTGGGCCATGCCCTGCCTCTCACCTGATTCTATGGTTACGTGACACACTTCCTCCCAGGAATAGTTCGCCAAGTTCACAGGCTGGGTCACCCAAGTGTGCTGGATCACCAAGTCCAAGGTCAAGCGCTTTTCTGGTTGGGGGTGCAATAGCCCACAGAGAAGGTTCAAAAGCTCTAGGAAGGACAGAAGAGGATCACACTCAGAGCAAGGTTCTACCAGCAGGAAGCAAGACTTTCTAGAGGCCTCTGAGCCCTGTCCCATTTCTTAGAATGTCACTGATGCTGCAGGACTCAGTGGGTGCAGTGCAGGAGAGTCAGCAGCTGACCTGGACAGGGCAACGAGCCATATTTACAAGCTGAGGCTGCAAAGGGCAGAGTCAACCCACCCTTCTATTTTGGACAACGCAGCAAGGGGTGGTTTCTTTTGGGCTTCAAAAGATGAGCGATCTCCCTGGAACAGCCCTGTTTGCCTTTCGTCACCTATTCCAGACCCATCATCTATGAGCTGATCAAGGGCCTTCTCTTAGCTCGAGGCATCTCTTTGGCCTGCATAAGCTCCTGGACAGGGAGTCCCATATGTTTATCATCTTCTGTATAAGCATGACAAGAGGGTTTCTTTAGAACTGTTGGGATTGCAGGTAATAGTAACTAATAGCCATGGGCTCAGCTTTATTTGTATTTAATAGCTATTTTGGAAAGGCCACAACGGACCCTCAGTATCTTCACTATCATGTCATAATGGACTTGCTTTTACAAAACTAGATTGGGAAGCCCCAAGGGGCACTTCATAGTTCAAGCCATGTCATATGTGGTGAACGAGTATGTATTCACCCTCTCCTCTTTCCCCTTCCCTTTGTGACATGTTTCCATTTTATCTCCTCTTGGCCTTCATATTCCTACAGAGAACAACACTAATCTTGAAGTTCTGTCCTACTGCAGAAGGCACTTTAGCACCTCATTTAGAATAAAAGCTCTTCTTGGGGTGGCTGCTCCTAAGACTTGGTGCCCAGCAGAGATTTAGGTGAGATTTAGAAAATTCACACCCTCAGCTGTGAATCCTTTTGATGAAAACTTAACTTTCAGAAGGTGAGAAGGTTGATTCCACAAACACCATGAGCAGTGCTAGACAATTTGGAAACTGTGATTGGCCCCTGTGAGGAGGGGAAGGGACAAGGAGCCACCATAAAAGCAAGCCCTGAACTCCCTCAGAGAAGATTATCTTTGAGAAGACAGACTGAAGAGATTGTCTTCTGCAGATAGTCTTCTGATTGAGGGAGCTGGAGACTGTGGCTTGGATTGTGAGTTCGGAGCTCAACTTCAACTTCGAGTCCAACTCCTGGATTACTTCGTTGAGAGAGTGAAAGGCTGACTCCTTTCCTAGTTTCCTAAGAGAGTTTACATCTTGGAGGAGGCCATGTGGTTCCTCACCACCAGCCTTCTTGGTTGAGAGCTAATTAATCTCTGCCTGGATTAAGCAGACCCAGAGTAAACATTTAGGTTGATAGGAGAGATAACCTCTCTAACCTCTTCACATTTCTCTACTTTGTTTCCTCTCCATTTTGTAAATATTTGTAAACTTCTGACTCAAGATATAATGTTGGCGACCACATAATTTCATAAAATTATTGTCCAACCATTAAATTGAACCCTTACAAAAGCCAGGGATCAAGCTCAGCTAATGGTTTTATGGAACCTCCCAATGTGGAAGAAAGTCTGGAGAGAATGATGCCTCTATCAAACATGAGCAAAGAATTATAGTGCTGGCCTCTAAGGGTATCTTGGTAATTTATTTTAAACTCTTACCTTCCATCTTGAAATCAATACTGTGTATTGGTTCCAAGGCAGAAGAGCTGTAAGGGCTAGATAATAGGGGTTAAATGACTTGCCCAGGGTCACACAGCCAGGAAGGGTCTAAGGCTAGATTTGAACCCAGGATTTCCCATCCCCAGGCCTGGCTCTCTATCCATTGAGCCACCAAGTTACCCACCAAGTAGTTATTTTTTGAAGACCACAATCCCTCAAGAAGAAGAAAAAGTGATTGACCATCAAGAAGAAAGAAGATGGCAGCATGGAAGCTTCTAAAAGATATATCACAAGACTAAAATGCACTTACCAGGGGAGACCAAAAAGGGAGGGTTCAGTATTGCCTCCAGGGCTTCATCCAGCTCATTGAAAGGATTCTCTTCAAACATTAAAGTATAGAGGGTTACCCCAAGGGCCCACATCTCCAGCTCTGGGCCACTGTAGCTGTTTAGAAATGAGAGCAGTAGGGTCAGACACCTTCCAGCCCTTTGTGCAGGGCTGCCCCCAGCATCTGATTCCACTCTTCAGTCTATAGTCCTCCCCTAGCAGGTGCACCTGAGGAAGCTACCTGTGGAGCCCTGGATACCAGCTATTACCTCTTGAACAACAAGAGACACCATTGAGACTAGACCGTCAGAGGAATTAAAGAGGCCCTTCTGAACCCTCCCCACCATGGGATTAATTCATTCCATTTTAGCAAATATCAATAAAGAAGTTATTATGGCCATAGGAAAGACAATGCTTCTACTTGAATGGAAACAGACGGTCTTTGAAGTACCCCATGGGCTCTGCCAACACACTGTTGTTGAAAGAAAATAACTCTATTTTACCGAAAGAGAGGTGTTATTCAGGGGAAACAGGAGGACTTCACTGAAGAGACACAGGGTTCAGAGCAGAGCTGTCCTAGCAAAGGACTTCTGGGCAATATCTCGTGAGTATTTTTGGACAGAGCTTTCTAAAATTAAGTGTATGACATCAGGATGAGGAGTTTTCACGTGCTGATAATGGAGTCAGTCTCACCACTTGTCAATCCATCATGATCTGCATAACAGACCAAAATTCAAGGATGAGCCAGACAGAGCCCTAACTCCAAGTCCTAGAAGATCTCCCTGTGCCTCCTGGGCCCTCAGAGCCTCCCATCCATTTGTCCCTTGGTTGTGAGCTGCACCAGGCAGGCATGGGAGGTGCATTTTGGACATTTTGGAAAGAGCTGGAATCTTCAGTGGGAATCCTCTATGTTAACCTACCTTCCTGGCTGGCCAGATCATTACTACTTTACCTCTAAATGAACAAACAGATGTCATTCTAGGGGCCACCACAATTATCCCTTCTTCCACTTAGCATTCTCTGCGCCTCTCTTATAAATCCAGCTTCAGAGACAAGAATCAGGCACAAGCCCCTTTAGTAGCAATGGATCTGGGCGCTACTCACTCTTTTGCCCCTCCCCATCCTAACAGAAGTACAACTCAGAACCATTTTCGCGGCAGGGGACAGACCCAAGAACGAGCCCCGCCACTGTGGAGTACGTACGCGTGGCCCATGAGAACTTCTGGGGAGCAGTACTCGATGGTGCCGCAGAAAGTGTAGAAATATTTGCCAGGTTCCATGTAAACAGCGGAGCCAAAGTCCACCAGCTTAATCGTGAAGTCCTCCCCAATGATGATGTTCTCATCCTTAATGTCTCGATGGGTGATGTTTTTTGAGCGAAGGTACGTCACTGCCGCCACCACCTAAAACACGGGGGGGGGGGGGGGGGAGCAGTCATGCCACAGCAAATCACCTCCACTCTATTACCCGTGACGCCGGGGGAGATCAGGTCCACGGCCATGCTCAGGAGCAGGCTGGGGGTGGAGATACCAGAGTGTCTGACTCATTCATCCCTGCTCCACACCAGCCGTGGCTCATGGACGACTGGACAGCCGAGTCACCACAAACTCTTCTCACAGGACATACCCTCCTGCCATTTTCTGAACTTGAACTAACAATGAAATGGGGAGAAAATGAGGAAGGTGTGTTTTAAACGCGCCACAAGGCAAGATGTACAGGCACTCGAGAAAATCCAAATACCCATTTTTAGTCAGCGTCACACTGTCTGTGCCATTTTCAAAACTCTAAATCATGAAGACCAAGAATTCCCCCGAGATGCAGGCTCTGCTTCAGGAGTATGAAAACTCTTACTCTGAGGACATGAACTATAAACCTCAAAATTTCTTAGACTTATAAATGTTGGAAATTTCACCATTGGGAAATTTCATACTTGAAAAATTCCCTATTGATAGTGGGTCTTGGCTATTGGAATGTGAACCCCATTGGCATGAGAGTTTCCCCCTCCTCCCTTCTTAAGATTACTTTAGGACAGAAACCTTTTGCTGAACAATGGAAAGGACTTTGACCTATGCTTAAGCATAGAACAGGAATTTCTTTGAGTCATGATTGATTTTAGAATTGATACAATGGAGATACTTGGAATCAATCTCCACCCTATTCAGTCCTAACAGGATTGAGTAAGGGCTGCAGCCTAGATCAAAATTTAATTATTCCAATCTCTACCCTACTCAGGTTAACAGGATTTAGAAAGGGCTGCAGCATAGATCAAAATTTAATTATTTGAGAATATGACCTCCAACAGACATGTGCAAAGCCACAGACCTCTGGGAGGTCCTGGGTTAAGCTAGAGCCTCCATTGGCACAGGGAAATTGATGGACAGTGATTGGTAGATGGGAGAACTGAGGGGAGGCAACTTGGATGGTTTCCTTAAAGAGAGAGGGGTCTGAAGACTCAGGGGTGGTTGGTGGTGTTTTTAGGAGTTTGTCGGAGTGGTTGGTGTGTGCTCTGAGAAGCTTGCTCTGGAGGAAGCTGAAGGTGGGGGCCCTGAGACTGTTTCTCCATTTTGGTCACGTGAGTGATAGGGACTGATCTCCTTTCTTTGCCCCAGCTATCTAAGGGCTTGGGCCTTTTGGCCCAGCCTAAACAGAAGGGGTATTTAAGCCCTATTCCCTTCTCTCCCCTTTCTCTCTACCTCTATCTCTCTATCTCTAATTCCTTTCTACCTCCTGTTTGTAATTAAAACTCCATAAAAGGTTGACGGCTGACTTGAGTTTTCATTTAGGAATTACATAGCTGAATTCCTTGGCGACCTTAAATTAATATATATCAGTCTTTTAAAAGTGATTTCCTTGTCACAGAACACTCCCATACACAAAAGAGAATCCAAAGTCTCTCTGGATGGTGTCTTTTGGTAATCATTTGGCTATTTGATATCCTTTTGCCGTGTGAGCATATCTGTCTTTAATGGGGGAAAAGAGAATTTTAGAAAGCAAATGTTTCCTATGGTTTCCTTTCCCCGAAGACCTCAAACCTTCACTGAGAGCAAGGTCCCTTCACTTTCCTAACACTACCTGTTAAGAAATGGGGAGCCTCCATTTGCAAGAACTTTTTCCTTCATGTCTTCAGGATGTTGGAAGGGCTCAAGCTGAGCGTGACATGTGGCACTTTCAGATGGGCCTGGTCACCCTACATGCCATTACCGGCCATGACAAACCAAACACTATATATACACTCCATTGTGACTATGCCAAAATGTGTGGAAGCACCAAATATTTTAGAGTTGGACAAAACCTCTCAAGTCATCCATTCTAACTTGTATCCTCAAAGAATCCCCTGCAGAATCTGAGCAGTACGTGGTTTCCTGCCTTTGTGTGAAGACCTAGGAAAGAGGCACCTCTTTATCCCAAGGGAGCCCTGCTCACTTCCAAATAGCTCTCTAAAGGTTAAAAAGCTTTTCCTGATATTAAGCCCAAAGAGGTCTCAGCCAAAGCGAAGAGGCACGAGTTCATATGACACTCCTTCTAATGTGTGAAGCATTTCTCAAGCCCCCAGAGTTTCTCTTCTCCCAGTTCATTCAACTCGTCCTCATTTGGGATGAACTCAAGTCCTGTCATGGCCTCAGGAGTCCCTTTCTGGAGACTCCCTAGAAACAGCCTTCTAAAAGCCTGGCACCCCAAATCAAACACAAAACTTCATAGGTATAGAGCTAGAAGAATATTGAGAGATCATCTGGTATCACTATCTCATTTTAGAGATGAGGAAACCGAGGCGCAAGAAAGCGAAGAGACTTGTTTAAGGTCTCATGGATAGCAAAGAACAGAACTAACTTCCACACACCTGCCACTGTCTAGGTCCAGACTTGGGGTTCTTGGCTGTTTCCTCCTTAGGGCTCTTTCTACTACATCTTCAGTGGCCATTTCATATTACTGGTTTATCTTGAGCCAGCCAATCAGACCGCCCAGTTTTTTCCCATATAAACCCTACCCCTATCTTGTGCTTAAAGGATTCTTTTTTATTTCCTTCTTTAATTT
Organism: Monodelphis domestica; assembly: GCF_027887165.1. Taxonomy (NCBI): domain Eukaryota; kingdom Metazoa; phylum Chordata; class Mammalia; order Didelphimorphia; family Didelphidae; genus Monodelphis; species Monodelphis domestica. The sequence continues at coordinate 11,195,438 of NC_077234.1, read as the reverse complement.
TTTCCACAGTACCATGAATCTTGTTCTCTCCCTCCCCTCTTCCCTCCTCCCTGCCAGAGCTGACAAGCAATTTCACTGGGTTATACATAAATTATTACTCAACTCCTATTTCCAAATTATTCCTTTTGCAATAGAGTAATCTTTTAAAACCAAAACCCCCAATCATATGCTCATACAAATAAGTAATAAATCATGTTTTCTTCTGGAATTCTATTCCCACTGTCTTAGATGATTTTTCAAACCCAAGTACAGGATTTTACATGTCTCTCTATTGAATTTCATCTTACTAGATTCAGTCTTGGCTCTAACCTGTCCAGCCTGACACCAACATCCCCCAGGTTAGCGCTTCCTCCTAGAGACTGGAACTATTCACATAATTAATAAGCATGCCATCTACGCTTTTATCTAAGGCACTGATAAAGTTGTCCAAACTAACCAGGCCAGCCCAAGACTAGGGCTTTTGGAGGCCTTTTAGCCTGGAAAATGTCTTCAACAGAGTCTCTACTTACAAAGGAGATCCTAAGTAACCAGCATTCATCACTATTAAGGATAAGGCAGGGTACAACTTTTCAAGTAGAATCCACTTTCCATGGTAACCAGACAGTTCCCATCCAGAAGCAAGTTAGGGAAAGGAAAGAGGACAACGGGAAATCATGGCTGGACATCAATCATCTTCATAAACACTCAAGGCAAAACAAGGGGCTTCTTGGATGAATAAGAAGTGAATTAAGGAGAAAGAAAAACCACCTTTGAATGGTATTTGGATGCCCCAAAGCATCAGCTCACTATGGTGCCAATTAACAAGAAGGCCAGGGGAAGGGAGAAAGGAAGAGCTTTATGATCTCCATCATCTTCTCCAGGTTCTGTTCGGTCTCTTTTAGGAATCCTGATTCTAAATCTGCATGTTTATGAATGGCTTCTCTCTAAAGAGTCTTCCTTTCTCCTGCAGGCAGCTAGAAGCTAACTAGATACAGAAGCAGCTAGTAGAGTAGAAAAGTCATGACATAGAAAAAGCTGGTTCAAGTCCCAGCTGGGCAAAGTCCTCCACCTTTGTGAGCTCTCATTCCTCATCTGAAAAACCTGCTATGGTGCCCCACATGTTCTCCAGGTGAAGACAGGACTGTGGTACCCACACACATGAAGACTAGAATGGAGCCCCACCTCGTTCTTGTCAGGCTCTCTCACTCTGCATCCCATACTAGGAGGGGTGCTCTAGGATGCTGGCAAAAGGGTGGTGATGGAGCTTTGTGTTTGTACTGATCTGAATTTATTGTCTATCCAAGAGTATTACGTGTATTTTAGACCCTGTTATAACTTTCATCTTCTATAACTGAAGCTTTCATTCCTTTTTCTTGGATTGTTCTCAATTGTGCTAGGACTACAATGTATATTTGTATGTGTATATATATACACATATATACACACATATAATTATCAATTGTTTAAGCTGATTCACCATGCACTGAAGGGTAAAATCCATTCTGTTTTTCCAATTGATTGGCTTTTTTAACTTACCCCCAAACCAGAAGATTAACTCATACTCATAAGGCTAGTGAGGTCCAGCAATATTACAGATAAATATTAAAAACAGTCATTGATTGAGTCATGATGCAAAATGCACTCCACAGCATAGAAGGAACTGTCCGAGTCTGAATGTGGGTCAAAGCAGACCACTTTCCCTCCTTCCTCAGTTTTCTGCTGTATGTGCGATCTGTCTTTCACAACACGAGGCCTGTGGAAGTCTGCACTGTATGACAAGTCTGGTGTAAGCGATATCAAATTATTGACTGACTTGGGATGGGGGAGGGGAGGAGACATGAATCATGAAAGGTCAGAAAACAAATTGTTTCTAGGTGTAAGAAGCCGTTAAAATAAAACAAAAACCGTATTGACCGACCCTAAGCCATTCCCTCTCCCTCGCAGAAAAGCAATCTAAAATGGCCTCTGCCTTCCAGGCCAGGTCTACACCCGCACGTGGCCACGGATGCCCATCCAATTCTCACTTGTCTAAATATGTAGCTCGCCAGGGGCTCGTCCAGAGTAGGATGGCTGTCAATGAAGGAGAAGAGATCCATGCCAGATCCATGTTTCTCCATCACTAACTGGAAAAATTCTTCATTTTCGAACACGTCCACCACCTGCAAACAGAAGGATGAGAGCCAACGTGGGCTGAGAGCGTTCCGGTACCTCGTGCTCGGACGGGCTTCACGGTTCCATTTCCCACCCATCAGTGGAGGGAAACCCGTGTGGACGCTCTCAAGCCCCAGAGAACAATCGCGTACCTTAATGATGTTGGGATGACTCAGCTGCGAGAGGATGGCAATCTCTTGGGTCACTTTTCCCAGCGCGGGATCTGTCACCCAGCAGTCTTCCAGCACCTTCTCCTTCTTAATAAACTTGACCACAACCTAGGCCAAAAGAGAGGGTGAGGAGAGGGCCGAGCACGTGCCCTCGACGTTTATCCCTGCCGTCCCAAAGCCTGTGAGCGCCAGCTGGCAGCAGAGCAGTTAGTTCTCAAACGACAGGCTTTTAACGTGTTGATCTTCATCTTCCATCTCAGAATTAATACTAAGTATGGCTTCCAAGGCCGAAGAGTAGTCAGGGCGAGGCAGTGGGGTGAGGTGACTTGCCCAGGGTCACACGGCCAGGGCGTATCCTGTCTCCCGTCCTGACTCTGTGCCCACTGAGCCCCCTAACTGCCCTCGGCTTTTAACTTTTGATTGATTTCCTAAGTGCTTTAACGTAGTCCTATGAACTTTAAAGTCACAGACGTGTGTGTACATGTATTACCCATAATACCACGTAAATAAAATATACATGTATACCCAGATCAGCAAAACAAATCTGTGCACCTTCCCCAAAAGGCCGCCTGGGTCTCCAAATCTCTACCTGCCTCTCTAAGGAAAAATGCTCCATCACCATGCCAATCTTTCCAGGCAGCTGGGTGGCACAGTGCACGGAGATCCAGGCCTGAAGAAGGTTCAAATCTGGCCTCAGATGCTCCCTAGCCGGGTGACCCTGGGCAAGTCACTTAACCTCCACTGCCTCGCTCTTGCCCTTCTGTTTTAGAATTGTTACTAAGACAGAAAGTAAAGGGTTAAAAAGAAACCACAGCAACCCCATAATGTTCCTAAAACACTCCCAAAGCTGTTCGGCCAGTCGTTAAGTCTTTGCCACTCTTCAACATGAAGGCCATCCATCAGGGGCTGGTCCTGCTCCCTGGGCCAGCCAAGAGCGCGGCCCTTATCCCAGCCCTGGGCCAGAGACATGGGGCTTCTCCTCCGCGTCTGTTCATCGCAGCGACCCCGCAGGAAACCACCCGAGAGCACCCCGTTGCCACGCCAGCCGTTCCCGAGCCCAGAGCTGTAGGGATCCATGGCCAGACGGGCCTCTGCCCGGGCCCTCGGTCACGACGGACTTGGTGCTCATGAGCAGCTTCGAAGCCTCCCCAGGCCTCTCTGCCTCCGTCCCCAACCTCCCTCCTTGGGCCTCCTCCTGGCCAACAAAGCATGGCTGGAGAGAGACGAGCAGGTTTGTGGGCCGTGGAGAGGCCCGGCCTGCCCCCCGTCCCCCCGGCCCTCACCTCGGTGCCGTCTTCCTTACTCTTGGCAATCCAAACGAAGCCAAAGGCGCCGCTGCCGATGGGCCTGACAGTGGTGTAGCGCTTCGAGTAGTCGCCCTCGTAAGCCTTCAGGACTCCCAAGTCTTTACTCTGAAAGAATTCCTCGATGACTTCTTTTTGTTTTCTGAACTGCTGCAGGATACACAGAAGCCCAAGAAGACAGGTGAGGAGCTGCGCAGGGCCCGGACAGCGCCCAAAGCACAAGCGGCCAAAGAGCCAGGAGAGTCTTTCTTTCCTCCTCCCACTCCGAAAGGTCAGGAAAGGGCCCTCCTTAGCCAAAACCTGCTCCTGGGGCAGGCCAGAAGACAGACCCAGGAAAGGAGCCCCAGCAGGCCCGACAACCTCAGATACCTACTTCGCTGGGGCCCATCCTGGACTCTTCCAGTAACGAGTGCGAGGAGGCATTCAAGCTGGAAAACAGACACTGAGTTCTTCCTGCCAGTCCCTGCCGAGAGCTTGGGAAGAAGTCTTTCACCACCCAACAGCAGAACAAATCTGCAGGCCCCTTTAACTCCACGTGCCGCAGCTCGAACTGTATGTCTGAAGGAGGCAAAAACAGGGGCCGCGTCTCATCCGAGGCTCGGCTCGCGATCAGGAGGGAGAAGCAGGCCTGGGAAAGGACGGAGAGGAGGGGGAGACCACAAGAGCCACCGCGGAAACGAGGCACCGGATACCCCAGGAGAGGACTCGGAATGGCCTGATGACCAGGGCTGAGGAGAGACACAGACCAGCAAGTGAGCACGTGTCAGTCAGGGAGCATTTATTACGCTCCTGCTGGGTGCTGGACATTGGGCATACACTGCCCTCCGGGGAAGGGTCTGCAAAGACGGCCCTGTTCTTGTGTAATAGATAGTTTGCCTACCCTCCTCCCAGCTTTCCTCCCTCCTCAAAAGCCTTTAGCTTTCCCTCCCCCTTTCCCTTCAACCTTCTTTCTAAGTCACTCAGGGTGAACTATGATGCTTTAGGGAAAATACTCTTTTCTCTTCTTTAACTCAAGTAAGGGTTTTATTGGGGAAGACAGGACAAGGATGGAGGATAAGGTAAGAGGGATAGGTTTCCCTATTCTCTAAAATGAAGGTTAGGAGGATATTGGAGATATGTGAATCAAAGTCAGTCAGAGAGATATGAAGACAACTGTCTGTCTTCTTTCTTCTTCTGTCAATCAGTCAGGTAAGTATCAGAGATACAAATTAGCTTCTTCACGCTCAGCCACCACCATCAGCCACACCAGCCCAAAGCTTTAACTTCTTCTCCCCCCATCCCGCCACCCCGTCAGAAGCCAAAAGGTCCAGTCCAGCCTCTCAGCCATTGGAATAGCTCCAACTGTTTTTCCTGGTAACATTCCAAAATGGAATGTTCATTTTGACTGACAGATGATGTCCTTTGCATGCATGTATATACTCTCTTTTACATTCCTCCCTTTTTTGTCTTAAAAAAAAATTTACAACCGCAAATTTTAACGATACTCACCTTTCATATATTTCTAGCTATTTATTCTTACCTTGTACTATCTCAAAATTTCCTTTGCCCTCCCAAAATAAAAAATCCTAAACTTATCTTAGCTATTCTGTCTACCTAGTGCTAAGCTAAGATTGGGTATAGGAAAATGGTTTAGGTAACAGGGATTTACATGAACATGGTTTTACATAGTAACAAATCATGTAACAATTTTCAAACCATTTCAACAATTTCCATAACATTTTGAATATGCAACTGTCTTATCTTCTAATGTCTATAAATTCAACTAAGAAAATTTTCTAATACTAACAACTGCTAACCAAAAATCATGATGCAATCTAACTTCTATATCTAAGTAGTACTATATCTGTCTCTACTTTCCTAAGACTTTGAACAAATTCACTAAGCTGTCACTATTGCTAGCCATTAGAATATTAATAAATTATTCTAATATAGTTAGCTTGTTAGTAAATTAGTATTTACATGTGTACATAAGTTGTACTTATTACAAATTTACATATGTACATCCATATTCATTTTTCTTGATTTCTTCTTGCAAACCCATGCAGATAAGAAATATCTTAGTCTGTTTGAATTCTCCACAGAAATTTATCAGTGTGACTTTTGTGTTTTGCCACTATGCTGTATACTTACCCATTCCATGAGATATCTTCCTTTTCTATGTAGGATGTGCATGCATATATGTGATGTTAACATGCATGATGCATTCTTACATATCTTCATGATCAAAGTCCAAACTTTCACAGTCCTTCCATGTCCTTTTATGTTGCTTGTATAAACTCTGTCTTCATCATCTGGTCCTTCCTCTTGTAATCTGGTCAGCATGCCAGTTGTCTTCTTTCACTCCTTGATTGTAGAACTGTGTTCTTCAATTCAGGAACAACTGGAACAATCCGGAACATGCATGCGTGTAAGGTTTTTACATGTGCATTTATGTAAGATTGAAATTCTCTTGTGCATGAAAATAAGCTGAGTTCTTCATGAATGCTCGCCAGAATTTATCAGTTTTTCTTCATGTGTGGAAGTAAGCATTACATGTGTTTATCTTCATGAGTGGAAGTAAGTTTTACATATGTATGTCTTCATGGGTGGGTGAAAGCAGTATAGCATTGTGCATAAGTTCTTAGGATTTAGTCAAGTATATGATTGGAAGTTTTCTAATCTTTTTGATGTTTAAAATTTTTCACAAGGAGATTTATTGTATGTTTTCTTATGTCTTGGAGATAGAATTTAGATATAATGTATTTTTGTTTGATAATGGAGTTACATTTGCATTTGAGATAACATTGTTTCTTTTCTGTTACTAATATAGACAGATAGAATATGAAGAGATTTTCTTTGGCTGCTAAACTTCTAAATGCATATTTTTCTTTCTCTATTTTATTGGCTATATTTCTTTCTGGACTGTGTTATTTGCTTCAGGGGTGCTTTCCTGGTATCATTCAAACATGTGCAATGCTCTCTTGTCTGAACATTGTTGATATGTACTCTCCTGTGCTTTCCTTTGTTTTCATTAGGCTTTCATTTTAACCTGTTATTGATTTCTTCTTGGGCTATTTGTGTTGCTTCTTAGGACTGGGGCTTTTTTATTATCAGAGGTCATTTGTATGTATCTTCACTGATATCATGATGACATTGTTGTGTCTTGTGAGATATCTGAAACTATGAGATAATATCTTAATTAGGGTGAAGGTTGAGAGAAATGGATAACCATTTTCAGTTCTCATCTATAACTTGATGTCAAAGTCTTTGGTAACAAATTCATCCAATGTGAATCTATGCTTCCATAGCATTCTAGGTGTTTGTGTCTGTCATAGTTATGAAGAGGGTGTTTTTGCTACAAGCTTAGAAGTGTTCTTGCTGTTGTTGAAGTACTTAGTTGTTCTTCTTTTCTACTGTGAATCTTAAAAATTGCTCAGACTACTTCAGAAGATTTGATTAAGCGATCCCCCATATTGTAACAAATGGAGGTATTTGGTCATCCTCAAAATCAAGGTCACAGATCCTAAAAGCACGATTCAGTTCCTTTTGTGATTTGAAAGGTTGTTCTATAAAATTTGGGAAATGTTGCTTTAGGGATTCAAGTTCCTGTGATGTAAATTGCCTATGGACTTTAGATTGTAGTACACCAGCTGAACTTGAAAGCTTGGTGACCTCCTTTTATGGACAAATCTTTTCTGGTTCATAGACTTGGTGTCATTGTCACCTTCATTTCCCTTTTCACTGACCTTCGATTTCTTTGCCTTTAGTTTCATGGACATACAAGTGGAATTCTTTCTTACAATCAGGCATTCCCAATGATGGAGCTGATAGAACTGCTCCTTTCAACTGTGGCAAAGCATGTAAATGTTATTTGTTCAATTTCTTTGCCAAATCAGTTAAACATTTGGAAATATGAGAATATCCCAATATGTACTGTCTTGAGAAACCAGCAACCCCTAGAAAAGCTATACGTTCTTTCTTCTTCTGTCAATCAGCCAGGTAAGTATCAGAGATACAAATTAGCTTCTTCACACTCAGCCACCACCATCAGTCACACCAGCCCAAAGCGTTAGCTTCTTCTCCCCACTTCTGTCAGAAGCCAAAAGGTCCAGTCCAGCGTCTCAGCCATTGGCTTAGCTCCAACTGTTTTTCCCGGTAACATTCCAAAATGGAATGTTCATTTTGACTGACAGATGATGTCCTTTGCATGCATGTATATTCTCTCAGGGGAAAGTTCACAAGAAGCTTTGAGCTCATCTATTCTGGACATGCCACTCTCCCATCTGAAAAGAGCAGCTGGTTTCTCCCCTGAATACGTGTGTGTGTGTGTGTGTGTGTGTGTGTGTGTGTGTGTGTATGACAGAGAGAGACAGATAAAGAGAGACACAGAGAGTGCACACACGTGCAGGGGCAAACACAGGTGAAATGGGCCTCCTCCTCTCATTTAATAGTGCAAACACAATCCCTTTCTGCTCTATCAGTGAGAAAACCACTTTTTAGTATAAGAAAAAATGATATGTTAACAAATAACATGACTGCTAAAAGTCCAGACTCCAGCCTTGTCTCTTCAACCCTGGCCTTTTAGCAAGAAGAGCAACAGATCTGCCCTAAAACATCACCTCAATCAGTTAATGCTGATTATCAAAGATGCCTCCCCTGTCATGAGCACAGACTACTGTGTGCAAATAAGTATTCCTAAACCTCTTCTTTGCTAAAGTCCCTCTGGTTTGCTGAGTTTTCTCTTCCTCCTGAGAAAACATTTGAAGACATCTGCTTAGCAGAGGGAAAAAAATCCCTGCCTGCAAAAACTAGAATTTTAAACAATCATCTCTTTAATTACTTTTAAAAAATGAAATGGATACAAAATAAGTTAATATTTGTATGAAATATAAAGTCAACAAACTCTTTATAAGCACTGACTATGTGCCAGGAACTGCACTAATCATTATATACCTATATATATATATATATATATATATATATATATATATATATATATATATATATATATATATATATACATAATACCCAGTATTGATTCCAAGACAGAAGGTAAGGGCTTTAAAAAAAAGGAAGGAAAGAAAGAAAGAAAGAAAAAGAAAGACCAGGGAAGGTAGTTGTTTTTCCTAAATCTGAATTTTTTCAATTAGGAAAAAACCTGTCTCCTCTCTGTCTCAACACATCTTCCCTCCCCTCCTTTAAGAAAAGAGAAAAAGAAAATCCCTGTTATAAACACATTTAGTAAAATAAAATAAATTTCTTCATTGGTCAAAAAATGTGCCTCACTCTGCACCCTGCATCCCTCCTGTCCATTAGGACATATTTCATCCCAAGTCCTCTGGAATTATATGGTCGGTCCTTAGGTTGTTCAGAGTTCTAAGTTTGTATCTTCACAACAATATTATCATCATAGAAACTGCTCTGCTAGCTCTGCTTCCTTCACTTTAAGTTTCTCTGAAATTGTCCCCGTCATCATGGCTTACGGACCAAAAGTATCCCTTCACATTTAGGTACCATCACTTTGTTCTACCATTCTTCAAATGAAGGGCAACCCCTACAGGTTCTTTCTAAAGAAGTAACAAATATTTTTGTCCTTTCTTGTGTTTTGCTTAATCCCTTTCTTGTTTCCTCCTCCTCCTCCTTTCACTACTGTTCTCTGTTGATGGAAATGTATCTTCACATCCAGTTGTATATGTGTGTGTCTCCTTCCTTTGACTAGTTCAGAAGAGAGTGAGGTTCACATCTACGACTCCCTAACCCCTCCCCTCCTTGTTTGTATAGGCTAATACTTGGGGGCCCCAGTTACATGAGATGATTTTCCCTTCCCCTTTCCACTCTTTTAAGGTCATCAGGATGTAACAAAACCATTCGTAGACCTTCTCGCATTAGCCTCCATCTACCGCCCCTGACAAAGAGAGGGTTCTGAGGACACATGTCAACTTCCTCCCCACAGCAAAATGTAAGGAATCTGTCCTTCATTTGTCCCTTATGAGTGAACTTCCCTTTTTGATGTTTCTCTTGGCTCCTGTGTTTGAATGTCAAAGCTTCTCCACAGCTCTGGTCTTCACATCAGGAAGGCTTGGAAGTCCTCCATTTCATTAAAAGCCCCCTTCCCTCCTGTACAATTATGCTCTTTTTTTCTGGTTAAGTTTTTCTTGCCTATCAGCCCCTATCTTTTTTTTTTTAAACCCTTACCTTCTGTCTTGGAGTCAATACTGTGTATTGGCTCCAAGGCAGAAAGAGTGGTAAGGGCTAGGCAATGGGGGTCAAGTGACTTGCCCAGGGTCACACAGCTGGGAAGTGTCTGAGGCCAGACTTGAACCTAGGACCTCCCATCTCTAGGCCTGACACTCAATCCACTGAGCTACCCAGCTGCCCCCAGCCCCTATCTTTTGCCTTCCACTTCTTCATGGTGGTAGCTGCTACTAGCTGGTTGGTACCTAGTTATTTTTAGGATGATTCCCTCTTCAGGCCATAGGTTACTCAAAAGTAACTGCCTTTTGCCTTTCTTTTTATCTCCAGAGCCTGGCACATAGTAAGTGCTCAATAAATGACTACTAATTAACTGATTGATCCTGATGTTCCCAAGGGCTTGAAATCTTCCTTTCCATCTTTCCTTTTTCCTTTGATTTAGAAGTGTTTAATTTGGGCTGTAATGTTCCTAAGAGTTTTCATTTAAGGGTTTCTTCTGGTATTCCTATTTTTAAGGGTTTCTATTTCCACTTTGCTTTCTAGTTCTAAGAGACATAGGCAGTTTTCTTTTAAGATTTTTTTAAAACAAGATGTCTAGCCCCCTTTTTTAGTTATAGCTTTCAGGTAGAACTTTCTCTTCAATTTGCCTTTCAGATCAGTTGTTTTTGCCATGAAGTAACTTCTATTATCTCTTACTCTTTTCAGTATTCTAACTTTGTTTTTAATATCTTGTTGCTTATGAAGGTTTGGGCATTTATTTGGTCCATTCTAATTTTCAGACAGTTTATTCCTCTTGAGCCAATCTTGAGTTAATTCTCACTCTTTTTTTTTAAACCTTTACTTTAGAATCAATAAATATGGGTTCCAAGGCTATAAGGGATAAATTTAGGGTTGAGACTAATTATATTTACTTGTTTGTCAAGGATTTAAATTCTAAATCCCAATGAAATACTCAAGTCAGAATGGAATTTTATGGTGTTTTATTTACAATAGAAGAAAGAGAGGGGAGAGGGAGAGAGTGAGAGAGAGAGAGAGGAAAGGGCAATTGAACTGCTGTAGCCCAGACTGAGCCAGGAGTTCAGAGGCCTTGGCCAAGAGGAAAAGAAAGCCAAGGGAAAGGGGAGTCAGCCTTATCACTCATTAGGTGACCATCTAAAAAGAAAGCAAACTGAGTTCTCACGCTGAGCTCCTCCAGGCTCGAGTTCCAGGACCAAGTTCGCCAAAGGGTCCTGTGTCTCACATGGCTTAAGTTTGGCTTAGGACAGCCCAAGGGGTCAGTCAGTTGTTTCTGATTTGTCACTTGCTAGCACATGCCAGTAATAGCCCTTCCTCCCCCACACCCAATACTTAAGTGGGGGTGTATACATTCCTGGTTGTAGAATTCTATAGACTTCTAATCCTAGAATTCTAAAGACTAAGCATGGTGGAATAAAACTAGAATTCATAATCCCCCCTGATGATGATTAGGGAACTAGTCTCTAAACATAGTCATTAAACATAATTATCTTGTACCTCTAAAATCTTCTAATTGCAGGTGCATACAAAATTTTACCTTCTAAGAGGAAACTACAATAGCTAGAGATAAGAGGGAAATGGGAGAGAGAGAGAGAGAGAGAGAGAGGGAGAGAGAGAGCAAAACACAGAAGGAGTGGTGAGAACTAGGCAATAGAGGTGAAGTGACTGCACCCCAAAAAATTCTAACTGTAAGTGTATATAAAAATTTTACCCACTAAGAGGAAAACTATAATAGTTGTAGATATGGGGAAATAGAGGAGAGAGAAAGACAGCAAACCAATGTTTTGCTGGGCGCAGTATGCTTATGTTTAGTGATCAATTGGGGAGACTAGTCCCCCAATCATCATCAGGGGGGATTGTGAATTTTAAAAGTCTCCATCTTGGTCTAGCACCCAAAAAATTGTGCACACCCACACTACACAGGCATGTGCTAATCAATGACAAATCAGAAATAACTAACTGCCCACCTGGGCTGTCCTAAGCCAAGCTAGAGCCACCATTGGCACTTGTGAGGCACAGGAAGTGAGGTAGGGAACAGCCTCTGGAATTCGCTGACTTCCTGTAGAGAGGGCAGCTGGGTGGCCCAGCGAACTGATGGCCAGGCCTAAAGACATTCGGTCCTGGGTTAAAATCTGGCCTCAGATACTCCCCAGCTGTGGGTCCCTGAGAAAACCCCTTAACCCCCATTGCCTAGCCCTTACTACTCTGCCTTCGGACAATAGACATTTAAATGGATAAACATACCTAAGGAACTTTAAAGACTAAAGGCTATATTCTAAGGCATTTCAGACTCCAATGGTTTATAAAAATCTCTGTATTCTATTGCATTTTTTGTTATGGTTTAACTTTGTGATTTTAAGTTCATATATTACTGGATTCAATATTATTCTGCTTGAACTGAAGGTTGATTGCATTTATTTTGAATGTACTTAGTTTTAAAAATTCTGTTGTTTTTCCCCTATAACTGTGCTGAAAAAATATTAGTGATTAAGCCCATATGAAAAAAAAACAGCCTTTCTATTTTGACTTTGTAAATTATGACATAGATGGACTTCAGGACTGGTTATAATTGTATAAAACCTTTGGAAAACTTATTGTGCTAAATATCTCAATGACTTTAAGAGTTTTTTAAATATTATTTTTGGAATTTTTTTTAACAATCTGGTTATTTTTGCCTGCCCCTACCACGAGGTAAGGCCAATAGTAGCTGAAGTGAAATACATTTTATAACCCCCAACCTTCCCGCATTTCTAAATATGTGAATGGAAGTTGGGCAGTTAATCTCAGGGCATTTGTATCCCTAAAAGCCTCCAAAAAAGGAGCACCCCTTTATTTATGCTCTTCAGCTCACTATTTAACTTCCACCAGAATGATATCTAGATTTCTTGATTATGTTCTTAGCCCAAGATGAGTTTTACTTTGTTTAAAAATATGTTTATTACCAAGGTTGAAAGATTGCTACGCTTGTAAAAAATTGTGACAAATATCCATCAATTCATAGGCTTTTAAATGTCATACAACTTATGTGAAATATGAAAGTGTGTTTGTTTGCTATTGTAATTAATTGGGCTATTGAGAATTTTGGGGATTTTGGTAACTACATATTTGTACTACTGTATTTTTTAAAAATGAAAAATTGTTAACCTTGTTCAATTCATTTGCCTTCTACTCACAGTGATCATGGCCAGATATTAAGAGGAAATGGATCTCATTTTTGGTGAGAAAGCCTTGGTATATTTCCTTAGCTGACACAGAGTGTCAATGATTATAAGCTATATTTTTGAATTTTCTTAAAAGCTCTTTTATTATTATATTTTTCTTGCATGTGCAATATACTTTTTCAGTTTTTTTATTTATTTTTCTCTCCTTTTTATATTTGAAGCACATGTCACCAACATTAAGATTTTCTTTAACTTTTTGACTTTTCAGTGCTACAAGTTTGAAATACATTTGCTAATGCATGCCCTAAAAAGCTTGTGACTATAAAAACGATGACACTAATTATTTAAAAAAATTATGGGACTTTGCTTAATGATTCTGTCTGATTCCAGGACAAGAGATACGCACAAGAGCCATTGCACAAAGCCAAAGAAAAGCAAATCCAGGGTGGATTGATGCACTTCTAGGCCAATACAAAGGTCTTGAACCTAGTGTGAAGACTCGAGGTTACTATGTTTAACATGTGTTAAGACATAGGCTTTCCTTGTGTCCATACTCACTCTGAAGATACTCACAGACGAGTATCCCCGAAACCTTGGCTCCTATAATCTGGTCCCCTTTTCTGCCTTTAATAGTGTGGTACCTTTCTGTAGTCCTGGCTACTGACTGGGTAAATGCATCATTGCTTAGATCATTTTGATTGGGCCCTGATAAAAGGACCTGTTATAGATTTATTTTTCTTTTTACTTGGAATTTTTACACATAAGACTTTGATAGTCTATATTTTCATCCAGAAATTTTTTCTTTTCTTTTGGATTTTTCTGATATCTTTTTAATATCTCTTGCCAATTGATTCATATACCTCAGCCATGCATCCCTAAGTGATCCCGGTTTTTTAATCACCCTCTTAATGAGGGGAATGTAAAAAAAATATTATTATTTAAATTGCAAAGTTTAAATTCCTTTTGAGAAGAATTTTAGGTAAAGAAGATGCTACCTTTCTGAATCCAGAACTGAACTGTTGGAGAAGCCACCATGAAGATGCCTCCAGACCACAAGTTGCACAAAATTGAACTTTGGGTGTGGTTGATTGAACATTTATTTGTATCTGTACTTTCATGCCAAAGGGGACTGCCCCCTAACTGGCTTTTTGTCAATGTGTTCAGCAATTATTGGGTTTGTTTGTTTTTTATCTCTTATCATCAAATTATTGTAATCTTTAAATTGATTATGTTTTCATGATCCTTTGGAAAAAAAATTAATTTTTTTGCAAATGATCAATTGGGGGAATGTAAAAAATAGACTCAAATACAGGACTACAATCCCCACAAGCCTTTGCTCCACTTCCCCAAAATGCTTTGTAATCTCACGGGAATTCCGAGGTGGGCCGAGATCGAGGAAGGATTTAAGCTGGTGGCAAAGGTTTTTGGAGCCTCTCTCTTGGACTTCCATTTGGGGCAGATGTGGCTGTTTCCATAATGTAGGTGAGGTTGTGTCTAGGCCTCTCTGTGGCCTGGACATGTGTTTTCTTATCCTGTATTTTCTTTAATCCTTAACTTTTAATAAACCTCTAAAAAATATAATACTCCTTGCAGAGAGAACTAATTTCTACCTGCCTCAGTCTCCCCATATTCCTAAATTTTAATCTTTATAGGTCCGAGTTATATATCTGCTATTTGTTTCCCAACTTTGCCTTTGCTCCCTAGAGCCTGTAACTGCTCTTCTCCTTGAAATACCACCCCTAGTGTCTATACCCTCGATCCCCTCTTCAGTGTGACCTGAATAGGGGACACAGAAGGTGCCTGTTGGCACCTGTTTCTGCCTCCACCCCAGCTTAGGCCCCTCCTTACTGGATCGGAGACCTCACCTAAGCAGCCAATCAATAAGCACTGATTACACAGCTTCTTTGTACCTGGCACTGTGCTGGGCCCTGAAGACCCAGATACAAATGAGGAAGAGGTCCCTCCTCTCAAGAAGCCTTTATGATGCTATGAGAGCCCAAAGGGACATACATCTATGTGTCAACACAGAAGCAATACAAAGAGAATCACAGATAAGGTGGTTTAGGAGGGTCAAGAAGGGACAACCTGGACTGGAGGGGAATGTCCTGTGTGATGTTCATAGAGAAGCCAGTTTGGTCAGACCACAAAATGTGGAAAAGATAGTGTGAAGCAAAATGGTGATGACCTTTACGAGTTAAACAAAGGAGTTCATATTTGATTCTAGAAGAGAAAGAAAGCCACTGAAGCTGGAGGAAAATCTGTGTTAGACAATTCAGACCACTATGTTCATCTAGGCAAGAGGGGCCTAAGGACCAGAACTAAGATGGTGGCTATGAGTGGAAAGGAGGGGACAGACACAAGAAATGTTATAGAAGTAAAAAGTTAAGATTTAGCAAGTAATCATTGGATGTGTGGGATTAGGGAAAATAACAAGACTAGGATCATGGTGAGGTGAGAAACCAGAAAGACTGAAGAATTGTGGTCCTTTAAGGGAAAGGGAAATTTGGAAAGTCGGTAAGATAAGTTCAGTTTTAGATATGTTGATCTTGCAACATCTTCAGATATTACAGTTTGAAATGCCCAGTAGACAATTAGTGGTGTAGGATTAAAGTACAGGGGAGAGACTGGCACTGGATATAGAATTCTCTGAATCATCTGCATACACGTGTGCACACGTCTTCCACTGGGAAACAAAGGGAGGGAAGGTGAGATGGGAGACAAGAGCAGGTGGCTTTGGCAGCAATTTTTTTTTTCATCAGAGTGCACCATCTCTGTTGGAGCCACACGGGTTGGGGTTAACAAACAGAGGTCCAGGTTTTATATGTTATTGTTTCTCTTTCAGTGGAATTGATACCTAAATTAGCTGGGTAAAGGTTTAAAGAAAGAAAGGAGAAACACCACCATAATTGGCCTCTGTCCTCTCTCAGCCCCTAAAGGGTCCACTTTTAGAAACTTGCCAGTTAGTAGTACCAGATCTTAAACTGTACTACAAAACAGTGATCATCAAAACAATATACCACTGGCTAAGAGACAGAAGAGTAGATCAGTGAAATAGACTAGGGGTAAATGACCTCAGGAAGCTAGTGTTTGATAAACCCAAAGATCCCAGCTTTTGGTACAAAAACTCACTATTTGACAAAAATTGCTGGGAAATTGGAAAACAGTATGGGGAAAATCAGGATTAGATCAACATCTCACACCCTATAACAAGATAAATTCAAAATGGGTAAGTGACTTGAATATAAAGAGTGAAATCACAAATAAATTAGGTTAACATAGAATAGGATGTCAGATCTGTGGAAAAGGAAGGAATTTAAGACCAAGCAAGAGACAGAGAACATTACAAAATATAAAGTGAATGATTCTGATTATATTAAATCAAAAAGGGGTTGTACAAACAAACCAATGCAACCAAAATTAGAAAGAAAGCAACAAATTTGGAAAACATTTTTATAACAAAACTCTCTGCCAAAGGTTTAATTTCCCAAATATATGAGAAACTAAGTCAAACTTACAAAAAAAATCAAGCCATTCCCCAACTGATAATGATCAAGGGTTATGAATAGGTAGTTCTCAGAAGAAGAAATCAAAATTATCAATAATCACATGAAAAATTGTTCTAAATCCCTCTTCATTAGAAAAATACAAATAAAAACAACTCTGAGGTACCACCTCACACCCATCAGACTAGCCAATATGGCAGCAAAGGAAAGTGACAATGGGAGGGGATGTGGCAAAATTGGGACACTAATGCATTGCTGGTGGAGTTGTGAATTGTGAATTAATCCAACCATTCTGGAGGGCAATTTGGAATTATGCCCAAAGGGCTTTACAAGATTACCTGCCCTTTGATCCAGCAATACCACTGCTGCATTTGTACCCCAAAAAGATAATAAGGAAAAATACTTGTACAAAAATATTTATAGCTGCGCTCTTTGTGGTGGCAAAAAAATTGGAAAATATGGGGATGCCTTCCAATTTGGGAATGGCTGAACAAATTGTGGCATCTGTGGGGATAGATTGTGGTAAAAGGAATGATGATCTGGAGGAATTCTGTGTGAACTGGAAAGACTTCCAGGCACTGATGCAGAGTGAAAGGAGCAGAACCAGGATAACGTTATACAATGCAGCTGACTTCTCTATTAGAAGCAATGCAATGACCCAGGATAATCCTGAGGAATTTATGAGAAAGAATGTATCCACATCCAGAGAAAGAACTGTGGGAGTAGAAACACAGAAGAAAAACATAGAATCGATCATGTAGTTTGATAGGGATACGATTAGGATTTTGAGATTAAAGGATCATTCTACTGCAAATATGAATAACATGGAAATAGGTTTTGAAAAATGATACATGGATAACCCAGTGGAATTGCTTGTCAGATCCAGGAGGGGGAGGGAAGAAAGGTGGGAAAAATCATGAATCATGTAACCCTGAAAAAAACATTATAAATAAATAATTTTTTTTAAAAAGCTTAAAAAAAAAAGAAAAAGAAACTTGCCAGTCCTAGGAAATGGTTAAAAAGTCATTTCCCACAAAGACCAGAAACCATAGCCTTTGCTCATGGCCTTAGTGTATCTGGACAGTTCCAGAAGGTCTGTCTTCCCTCTGCCCTTCCAGTGGGGTCCAGGCAGATCCTGTCTATGGCTCCCTACAACTGTGCCCCCACTTCCTGCACTAAGCTACCTAACTGCCAGAGGCAGAAGTCTTGTAGATAACACTACCAACCAGAACTCTTTCCTGGAACATGAACATACTTTTATACCCTATCATGCCTGCCCATATCAGTGATTCAAAAGCCTTAGTTGCCTTTTCAAAGCCTGGGCTCCAACCTCTATTAAAAGCCCACTCCCATCCCCAACCTCTCATGCTGAGGCTTCTTCTCCTTCCACATTCCTCTGGATTGCCTACTCTGTAAAGAACAAACTGGATGTCCTCATGAACCTTTCCCATCCTCATTGCCAATTTTAATGCCTTCAATTTCTTTTTCTTCTCTAATTGCTACTGCTAATGTTTTTAGTACAATGTTAAATAATAGGGGTGTAAGTGGGTATCCTTGTTTCACTCCTGATCTTATTGGGAAGGCTTTGAGTTTATCCCCATTGCAGATGATGTTAGCTGATGGTTTTAGATATATACTGTTTATTATTTTTAGGAAAGACCCTTCTATTCCTATACTTTCTAATGTTTTCAATAAAAATGAGTGTTGTATTTCATCAAAGGCTTTTTCTGTGTCTATTGAGATAATCATGTGATTTTTGTTGGTTTGCTTGTTAATATGGTCAATTATATGAATGGTTTTCCTAATATTGAACCATCCTGGCATTACTGGTATAAATCCCACCTGTTCATAATGAATAACCCTCATGATCACTTGCTGGAGTCTTTTTGCTAGTTTCTATTTAATATTTTTGCATCTATATTCATTAAGGAGATGGGTCAGTAGTTTTCTTTCTCTGTTTTTGACCTGCCTGGCTTTGGAATCAGTACCACAAGTCCTATTGTTTCAACCTTTGTCACTTCTCTTGCATGTGCTCCTTTCTCTCCTCTGACATTGCCACCACCCTGGTACTCTGAGGGAGATAACACAAAAGAACTCAACTGTATAGAGGATGGAAAAACTTGTAAGGACTACAAATGCCACTGCAGGGTGAATAGCAAGGCCCAGTGACCTTTAACAGGTCAGAAGAAATGTTGTCAAATCAACATTCCTGAGAAACAATCAAGCATTTATTCATCTACCTAAAAGTATTGTCATTCAGCCTTCTTGTGAGACATCTTGTTTGTTAAAATATCATGCCTTGTTAAAGTTAAGATATGCTAATGAGGGGCTGCCCTTCAATTGGGGAATGGCTGAACACATTGTGGTATATGTTGCTGATGGAATACTCTTGTGCTGAAAAGAATAATAAACTGGAGGGATTCCATGGAGACTGGAACAACCTCCAGGAAGTGATGCAGAGTGAGAGGAGCAGAACCAGCAGAACATTGTACACAGAGACTGAAACACTGTGGCACAATCGAATGTCATGGACTTCTCCATTCTTGGCAATGCAGTGATCCTGAACAACTTGTAGGAATCTACGAGAAAGAACACTATCCTCAAGCAGAGGAAAAACTGTGGGAGTAGAAACATAGAAGAAAAACAACTGCTTGAATACATGGGTCCAGGGGATATGGCTGGGGATGTAGACCCTAAATGAACATCCTAATGCAAACACCAACAACATAGAAATAGGTTCTGATCAAGGACACATGTAATAACCAGTGGAATTGCATGTCAGCTGCAGGAAGGGTAAGGTGAGGGTAGGGAGGGAAATAATGTGATTCTTGTAACCAAGGAATAATGTTCTAAATTGACTAAATAAATTAATTTAAAAATAAAAAATTTAAATTAAGATATGCTTTTACTTAGAAAATTCCTTCCTCTATCCTCAAATTTTCTTGAGTGAAAAGAGTACAAGAGTGACTTTAAGAATAAGACACAAATGATTGGGAAATCAAAAGAAAACTACTGGTAAGAATAATAAAAATTAAATAGTGCGGGGTAAGTTGAGAGGTAATACACAGAAGAACAACTCTGGGCACTAAGATCTTAACATTCTACAAAAGAAACTATAAACAAATAGACTTAAGACTTATATGAATGCCCACTTTAAAATCATACCCTTTGCTGAGACACACAGAAATGAGAAATACATTAGTGAACCTTTTTACCAAAATTAGTAGAAAGATTTTTAAAACTCATAAAGAAATTATCATAAAATCCCCAAATTATATGCATAAACTAATGTGGCAGAAAGCAAATGTAAATGGGAAGCTCCCTACAGCTGATGACATCAGAACAGAAGAATTACACAAATCAGGCAGATGTGTTTTTTCAAAACCGTTCCTCACCCCACTCTAATACCCCTGGTGTACTTACTGAGCTTGGTGCCATCTCTATGATAACAGCTCCCAGTGTAAGTGCCTTCCAGGATTTCCATTTGGAGACTAATTCTAGGGATCTGTTCCTTTCCCAGTTTCATAGGAGTGGAAGTTGCTTGAGCATTCAGTGTTTGCTTTCCTAAAGTGTCTGCCAAGGGATTGATATTATAGCCTGGAGGAGTGTGGGCTACACTGGTATCCTCTGGAGCTGATCCTCCCTGGATGTCCTCTACATCAGCACTCCGCTTCTGCTCGTCCGCATTAGGCAGAAGGGTTGTCTGGGGGTCTAACGTCTCAGACACAAGATGCTTCTCAGAGGAGTGCACTTCATCCCTTGTGCCTTCAGTAATAGCTGGGCCCACTGAGGAGGTATTTTCTTTTGGATCAGAAGCAGAGGAAGAATCCAAGACCTTTGATTGGAAAGTGGATTGTTCCAAAATAACAACTGAATTCAGTTTTTTAGGATCTCCTTTAGACTGAGCACTATGTTCCTTTTTTAAGATACCAGTTAGGCTCTTTTGACTGCCAGAAGCATCTTGACCTGGCACCATCCTGGTCTCTGCATGTTCTTCTTCAGGTGCTCTCATAGGCAAGGGCTGTTCCTCTTGGGTGGGGGGACTATCTACACTGAGGATAATAACATTGATTACAGTTACATCACAACCAACAAGAAATAAAAATAAAAGAGCATGCTATCTACTATCTCAATTGTTCTAGAAATCAGTACATAGAGGCTAACTATCTCTACTGAAAATACAAGGCTTTGATTCCCAGGGAGCTTTATCAAAGGAAGAAATGGTTCATGAAATCTGAAAGATTCTGGTAGGAACTCGGTCCATTATGATCCCTCATATGAGGACTCCCCATGGATGCAGGCCATATCCCCTCCACAGAATCAGGTGTTGGTATAGCCCAAAACACCCACCTCGCAATGACCAATCTACTGAGAAGAGTCTCTAAGAGCTTAGCTTGGCCGGTGCTCCAATAATCAACACCCGAGCCATCACCTACTCCATATCCTAAGCCTTTCCAGCTCCGGTGGACCTATCAGAGCTATCGATCACACAACCAAGCCTCGGGAATAGGCAAACCCTTCTTTCCACACTGAGACAAGGTTTTGGATTTAAAGCGAGCTTTAAAAATAAGCACACTTGCTCCACTTGTGACCATAGTATATTGAGCAATGATGTCTATCTAATGATGAGCACTCACTTGAAAGTATGAACCTTTACTTTAAGATCTTTTCCAAAAGTTACATTTGTCTGCCCTCTGATTTCTTATACAACTGGCCAAATGTTGGCTTCTTGACCTATGGGCATCTCTGAAGTGTGGCTCTACACTGAGCCCCTCAGAAGGCTTCTCTGCCTAAGTCATGTCACCCTTGTTGGGATTTGTTCAGCGCATACATGCTTGGCTTCCTTCTCTGGTTCACAAAAGTGAAATCAGGAGGCCCTCAGAGATCATCAATAGGCCAGTCCATTGTCTCTCATTGCCCCAAGTGGACTATCAGCTGCTAGAGATTAGAGGATGGGGTTGTACCTTCCAAAGAACCCCTTTAGAACCGCACATGGACAAAGTGCTCAGCTAAATGCTAAATGAATTCAAACCAGACACCGGTACAGCCCCACTAGGATACTTGTCAAATCAATGTCCCAGTGCTGCAACGGTCTAAGTCCAGGGAGTCGAGTGTAGTGAAGGAGGCCGATGCAATCTAAAGACCATGAGATGTGGTTCTGGGTTCCTTTCTCAAGTCTATAAAGGAATTGGATTTCTAGGGCACTGGGAAAGTCCTTTCATTATTCATGTCTCAATCTATAACTAAATCCATCTAAAATTTCCATCCTCTTTTTCTTCTAGTAAGATTTTGATAACTTGTTCAGAATTCTGAGTTTCCTGAAACTACTGTATTAACATGTGAAATGTGTGCATGCCTGTATACATACTTGTATTTATATATACATGTACCCAAATATACTAACCTATATAGAGGTATATAGCCAGGGAACAGGAAATTGACAATTCCATCTGTGTCCACTAAAGTGGAACCCACAGTGAAACAGCCTCAGAGGCAGGCAATCCAAGTTTAGGTCCTGGTTCAGCTTCTCTTGGACTTTGTGACATGGAACCATTCACATCACATCTGAGTTACAATTCCTTTATCCATAAAATGAAGGGGTTTGACCAAATCATCTTTAAGTTCCCCTTCAGCTCTGAAATTCTATTCTCCATGGAAGAACTCCTTTGCTCTTGGGCACAGCAGCAAGGTTATATTTTTTTCAAGTAGCTTACCCTGGTGTGGATATTTCTTCAAGGGGTAAAAAAGAAGAAGGCGAACTGTTCCCATCATTTTCACCTAGGACCTCAATCTTACTGGGGAATCTTAAGGGTCCTGAGGCTTTCTTGTCTTCCTCTAAGATTTGCTGAAATTCATTTGCAGAATGCAAGATATTAACACCAGGATCTAGGAGAAAAATAAGAAAAGATTGAGTGTCTTAGTTCCTAGCAATTTGGCAATGAACAAATGCTTCCTAATTTTTAGTGGCTGAAAGAGATAGGGAATTTAGCTGCAGCTTAGTCTTCTTTCTTGTTACATTAAAGAAAAGGATTAATAATCCTCTTGAAAAGAATATCAACCTTGGAACATAATATACTGTTACTCAGCTGATCTAGAGAAGGCAGAGTTAGCAGTCAGGATCTCTAACAGAGTTGGGGTTAAAATAATAATTAGAAGGGATGAGCAGGGGAACGAATTTATGTTGGGGGCAGGGTACTGTGGACCTGTATGCACCAAATATTGTAGTACCTGGATTTTATAAGGAAAAACTAAATGAAATACAGATGGAAAGAGATAACAAAATAACAGCAGCAGCAGACTTTAATTTTCCCCTCTCAGACTAGAGAATTCTAAACAAAAAATAAATAAATAACAAAGAAACTAAGGAGATAAATGGAACCTTAGATAAGTTAAATAAGATAGATATCTGGAGAGCTCACACACACCTGCATGAGGTTAATAGCTGATCTAAGCCTGAGCATACACATAATCCAAACATAGTTCCTGGTGGGATAACAATGGCCTAGAGTGCATAAAAATTATGCAAAAGTCTTACTTCAATACTCATCATACTATGGAGGCAATCTCGCATTCCTAAGGTGTTGTTGACACTGGAACAAAAGTTCCACTGGGAATGACTAAGCTCATTGACCTACAGATTCCATTACTAAGGTTAGGCCTTACAGGCATTATTGAGAAGGTAAAAAGCTGTTATATATGAAAATATTCATGGAAGCCTTGTTCATTGACAAAATGACTGGAAATAATACAAATGCAATGAATGGGAGAAATGGCTGAACAGACTGTGATATTTGAATGTAATGGACAGTATTATATTATTAGAAATGACAAATATTGGAAATATAAAGAAAATAAGGGAAATATATTAAGAGACAAAAAGAGAAGAAAAAATATAAACCATGAATTTTTCCATTAAAAAAATAATAGTCACTAAATCAAGAGAAAAAATTATCCAAGTAAAACAAATCTAGAGAACTCAAAAGCAAAAGTTTATATTAGCATACATATGTAATTTACAAATTGTAAACAATGTAGAGTTTGTGGTTATGCACATAATTTTTATGCATTTGTTTAATTTTTTTGTGGTAGTGGTAGTGGTGGTTACTAAGTATATAAGAAAAAAGAAAAAGAGAAAAGAAAAGAATACCAGCCTCCATTGAAAGAAACACACTAAAAACTATGTATTTCTATGTGAGGTCTGGAAAAACAGGGGAAAACATTCATTTCTCATGCCAACATTTTAGGTAGAACATGGACAAGGATAGGCAAAGGACGGTGACCAAAAAGCCAACATCAATTGTGTTCCACCTGGTTGCATTCCTCAGAACTGGAGCGTGCCCATCATGCCTCAAGAACCCTCATCATCTTATCAAACTGTATCAGTCTTGGGATTCGTACCTCATATTGGAAGGCTGGAAGATTGACCAAAGAACATCTCCCAAAGACTCTCTTGTTTAATTCCCTGTTCCCAGAGTGGTCATTTCTTCATTTTCCCACTAGCTACACATCTTGGACCAGACTCCATCAGGCCTCCATACCAGATACCTTCTTCTATCTCACATCTCCCTTTCAGTTTTCTTCTCTGCTACCCTCATTAAAATGTAAGATATTAGAGGCCAGAGTTTGTCTTTTTGACACTTGTATTGCCGGTGTTTATTGACTATCGTTAAGAAAGAGATGGAATTGTTTAGCCTAAAGAAGATGCCTTAGAGGAAACAGCTGCCATCATCAAAGATCTCAAAGACATTTTTTGTGAAGCAGAGTCAGGGATTCAATAACTTTTGTCTCAGGCTCCTTCCTACCACTGTGCTTGATATACTCAAGACTTTCCGACACCTTTGGCTTGAAGCAAGCAGGTCCTATTTCCTGTCAAAGTTCCCAGAAATCATGCTGGAGACAAACTGTAGCTCTAGCTGCCTGATGCAAAGGTCCCTACTTCTTCCGGCTTCTGTTTCCTAATGTGTAAATCTATTCTTCCCCTTCTGCTCTCTGTAAAATGGCTTTGTACTCATCTTGCTTATGTATTCAGATTCTACATAAGGTCACTGAGACTGAAACTTGGGGCTCACTCACTGATTGGAGTATGATGAAACTTGCACTCTGAGAATAATAAAAGTGAGTTTTCTCTCCTGTCTCTGGAGCAGTACCTGACGCACTCACTCGAAGCCAAGGTTTCAAATTTTTTGGTGACCCAATGGGACCGAGTAGGTCAGATCAAGATTAACTGTTCCAGCTCATTAACCTCAACATGTTCAGGGTAGATTTTAGCTAGGAAGAATTATGTGCAGGGAAAAAAAAATCAACTGCCCAGTAAAGTTGCAGTTCAATCTAGGAAATCGCAGAAACAGGTTAATGTTTTATGTATTGGTCTGAATTGTCTATTTCTCTGTATTGTCTGTCTCTTGTACCTGAATAATCTATTGGATTATAAATGTTAAACTCTGAGGGATTAGCCAGACAGCTGCACCAATATCTTAAAGAAGAGGGTGCTATGGTTCAGGGCTCAAAAGGAATAGTGTGGTTGAGGGATTTATCTTTCTGGATAAATATCTGGCCAGTTCTAGCAAACCCTGTGACCCTTCCATAGGCAATTAAGCAAAAGACTCATCTGTCTGATTGCCATTTGTAATTATTGTACTGTCTTGGCTATCATCCCTGTCTAAATTCCTAGTCTTGTCTAATATAAATTTCAAGTAGTCGGCTCTCTATCACTAGTGGTATAAATTTGATGTCAAACATTATTACACACAGAGACTGATACACTGTGATACAATCGAATGTAATGGACTTCTCTACTAGTAGCAATGCAGTGATCCAGGACAGTTCTGAGGACTTGTGAGAAAGAACACTATCCACATCCAGAGAAAGAACTGTGGAGTAGAAACACAGAAGAAAAACAACTGCCTGATCACATGATTTGATGGGGATAGGATTGGGGATGTAGACTATAAACGATGTTCCTAGTATGAATATTAATAATATCAAAATAGGTCTTGATCAATGATACATGTAAAACCCAGTGGAACTATTCGTTGGATATGGGAGGGGGGAAGGAAAGAACATGAATCATATAACCATGGAAAAATATTCTTAATTAATTAATTAAATTGCCAGGAGTTCAGGGCCAGCCTTGCTCACAGCTTCAAGGGTCCTCAGTTAGGTGTGGTGGAAAAGGCGTAAATGAGTGATGGAAGACAGCTATGTGTGTTGGCCTGGGGCCAAGCTTTGCATGAAACTGCTTCACCAGGCCCAGGATTAGCTTTTATTTTTATAGCCCAATGAATACATATTTTCTTGGCACACAGCTACATTATTCAACATACATGTTCAAGGTATATAATTTGATAAATGATATATTAACTTTTAACAAATCGTTTGATTAACATTCTGTGACCATTCTATAAACATATATTGTTACTATTGATTCTGACAGCATACACAAAACTTTTGCAAAAGATAAATGATTTTGTCACAGGTGGTGTAGTTAGAGGTCAGTTTTTTCATTAACCTGCAAAGTACTTGAACTTGTAGACAATCAAAAAAATCATTTATTACTTTCAATAAAAATAGATAATCAATTAGAAGTTCCAGAAGACAATCAACAAACATTGTGGCCAAGTTGAAGGATCAAAGGGGTAATAGAAACGCAACTCAGTTTTAATATTAGCCTAAGCTTGTCTCAGTGTTTCATGGGGAGTTTTCAAGATGAATTTTGGTTGGTAAATCAAGTCACTGATGTATGTTGTACTAAGGCATGGTGTACAAGCCTCTCCCTAGGATGACTGATGGCTTAGCTAAGAGAATTTGTTATGTGCATGTGTAAATCTTAAATTTTCTCAGACTCTACCTTGGAACATTATCATAAGGTTATGGTTAAGGTTATTCCCCATTTAAAAAATGCAGGTACTTGATCAGGAATGTATTGGGAACTTTAAAATTACTCCACCCATATTTAGGCATACTTTAGGGGAAGATAAAGCTGTAAAACTCTTTAGTGAACAATGAAAAAGTACTTAACCCATACTTATAGTGAGGCAAAAGCCCTTAAGCTAGGTCTATTTTTAGATCTAATACAAAAGGGTGCTAAGTACCTATGAAGGTCAAATTAATCTCTAAAAGGTCAGGCAACTTGCAAGGGGCAATCTTAACAAAGAGGTGTGAAGTACTCAGAAAATATAATCTACCCAGAGAAGGTGAGAACTAAAAACTAAGAATGGGTTGTTCTAGGAAAAGCGTCTACTGTGATTTTAGACATGAAAATTTAGGGGAGGTGACACAAGAGAAATTTCTCTTTAAAAGGAGCTGTCTGCACCAGTTCAAGGGTGTTCGAATTGGAGGTCAGGAGTCAGAGGAGGCTGCTGGGTCTAGAGTTTTGCTTGGAAAGATCTTGTGGTGAGTAATTAAAGACTGACTTAGTTTCTCTCTTAAAGAGAAAGGCCTAGGCCATTGGCCTAGGCCCTAGCCTTTTCCTACTATTTCCTCTTACTCTGTCTCTTTCCCTTTCCTTAATTCCTTCATTTATATTAATTAAAATCTCCATAAAACCCAGCTGACTTGGGTATTTCATATTTGGGAATTTTTCCCATGGTGACCACTTATTTTTTTGATATAAAATCAAGACGCTAAAAATTATCTTTACAGTTTGGGCAATTCACAGTCTTGAAACCCATATTTTCACGGTCACACATGGGAGTAGGGAATTTCTGAACACAGCTTTGTTAGAAGTTATATGCATAAGCAGAAGTTAATCCATGATAGTCTTTTGGGTTTGGTTTTGTAAATATGATCTTTTGGTGGTATTCTGGGGGGGGGGGGTGAAATAATTTGCAAGTATTTTGCTCTCATATTATTTTTCCTGAAGCTAGGAAGAGAACAATAATCATAGTTATTCCATTAGTAAGGGATGTTAATGAGAGAAGTCACACAGAGGGGAGCTGAGTGGATGTCTCCATCCTGCCAAGGAGCCACTTTGTGACCACCTGGCCTCCATGTGTGACTGTGTCAGGACATCATGGCTTGCTGGCCCCCGGCATTAAATAAAAATTTTCAATTAAAAAATAAGAAAAAGAAATAAATTTGATGTCAATTATGCCTTGAATAGCCAGTGATCACCACAGCATACTTAGATTCTAGTAACTCTGGTCTGGTTTTGGTAATTCTGGTTTGTGGCAACTGCCTACAGATTCCAAAAACCCAATTATTCCTGAATGAATCTACTCCCAACATGAAAACTTTGACCTGATTAAACTCTTTAAAAATATATGGGGGGCAGCTGAGTAGCTCAGTGGATTGAGAGCCTGGCCTAGAGATAGAAGGTCCTGGGTTCAAATCTGACCTCAGATACTTCCCAGCTGTGTGACCCTGGACAAATCACTTAACCCCCATTGCCTAGCCCTTACCACTCTTCTGTCTTGGAACTAATACATTGTATTGATTCTAAGGTAGAAGGTCAGGGTTAAAAAAAAATTGATCCCAGAGAGGATATTTTGATTTTGGAATATTGCATATGCATATGCAATTGTTCAAGATTCATACCCAGAGAGCAAATAGGTGACTCAGTTGACTAAGAGCCAGGCTTAGAAATGGCAGGTCTTGGGTTGGAAGATGGAAGGTAGGGGTTTAAGAAAATTATATTCAAATAAGCTGTCCTTTATGTCTATAGTTACTGCAATCTTGCCTTTCCAATAAATAGGGACATTCACCAGTTTTTTTAATGCAATTTCCAGTGGGAGATATTTTAACATCAGGCAGGGAAAGAATGGGAACGTTTTTTAAAGAAGAGTTTCAAAATTTAAAAAATATATAATCTCCTTTGTGTTCCTGCTTCTGACCAGATTGGGAATACAAAATGAGAAAGAAATAAGATGGAAGAGATTCTTCCTCCTTTGCAGAAAATCTCTTATCACAGGTGAGATTTATTTTGTTTGACCTTCACAAACATAAATAAAACATTGACTTTACAAAGAGGTCGCTTTTAGGTCAAGATAAGGAACCATTTGTCAGTGATTAGAGCCGTCCAAAAGTGAAACTGGCCACATCAGGGTATACTGAACCCCTTCTCTCTGGAACCATTTGGTAGGCATGTGCTAAAGGAGATTCCTGATTCAGATAGGGAATGGACTAGATGCTCAATGAGGTTTCTTCAAATTCTGCGATTCTTTGTTGCGGCTAAAATACTGTGTCTATCATGACTTCCTAATTAAAGGCATAGGTAATGCTGTCTACTTCCACAATGATATTCAGTGTGCTGCTACAGCAATACAAGAGGTTTTCAACAAATGCTAGTAATGTCAAGGCATTCCTAAGGCAACTTTTACCTTCAGTTCCATCTGCTTGATTCCACTTCTGTTTGCCGCCTTCTCTTCCTTTCCCAGTCTTATTCTCATTTCTTCTGTCCACGGGGTTAGTGATATTGAGTGTTGGGACAGAGCTATTTTCTATGAGGTCCATATAGTTGTAGAAATCAGGTATCAGAAATGTGATGTTCTAAAACATACAACGCTTAAGATATTCAGAACCCAAGCAGAGTCTATAATGACAACAGAGAAGAGGGTAGGGGGAAGGGAAGACAGAAAAGAGAGAAAGCTAGAACAAAAGAGAGAAGGAAAAGTGAAACACATAAAGAAACAGGGAGAGACCAACAGAGAGAAAGAGAGAGGTTAAAAAAAGGAAAAGAATTTTAACAAGTAGATCTGTAAAAGGTTTTCATTCCTTTGTCTCTATACCTTCCCTTTACCGTACTATGTATGCACACACACATTTGGGTTCAGAGATCTGATACTAGGTTGGAGTAAATGACCTCCCCAAACTGTCCCAGCTGTTTGTCTATTTACTAAAATATTCACTTCCTATGGTAGAGAGGGTAAAGGGGAAAAAGGCAATAGTGACAATGGACAGAAAGACCCAGTGGAAACCTCTCTAGGCTGAGAAATAGGAACTTCTCCTCTTCATTCTGCCACTAACTCTCCCTGTGAAATAAATCCTTGAACCTCTTTGGGCCTTGAGGATAAGATGGGGGAGGTGGGGGTATAATTATGTGCCGAAGTGTACAACTCTCCAGTCCCATGAATTGATGAAGAGACCACCACTAAATATAGGGTGTGGGGTTTAAGTATAAGATAAAAAAGCATGGCCAGGTCACAGCTTGTCTAAGTAAGATCTGACGGATGAGGTGGATAACTGTACTATGTGAGGAAGCAAGATGCTATGAAAGCTAATCAGTCAACATGTACTTATTAAGTGCTGATTATAAAGTAGGCACTGAGGAGATAGTCGTATCTAGAGGGCAATAAGGATGGTAAAGAGTCTTGAAAATATATCATATGAAGCTCTGTGGAAAAAAATGAGTATGTTCAACCATTAACTTCCATATTAAAAAATACTTTAAATCATTGATAATTAAAGAAGTGCAAATTAAAGCAACTCTGAGAGTTTACTTCATACCTATCAGATTGAAAAACATAGAAAGAAGAGGGGGAAAAAGGAAATTATCATTGTTGAAGAGGGTTCAGGAAGCTAAGAAGACTAACAAGTAGAGTTGTAAGTTAATTTAATCATTCTGGAAAGCAATTTGAAATTACACCCCAAAAGTCACTAAACTGTGCAAAGAAAGGATAAAGTGACCCAAGTGTACAAAAATAGTTATAGAAACTCTTTCTATAGTGATGAAGAACTAGAAACTAAGAAGTTGCTCATCAGTTGAGGAATAGCTAAACAAATAATAGTCTATAGTGGAATGTTATTATACTGTAAGAAATGGCAAAATGGATAATTTCAGAGAAATTTAGGAAGAACTATATAAACTGATACGGAATGAAGTGAGCAGAACCAGGAGAATAATTTATACAATAATAACCTAAAGAAGAATTTCTTAACACTTAAGGAAACTGATCATTGAAATAAGGAACCAAGGTTCCGGAGGGATGAGGGTGAAACCTGTTACCCATGACTTAACGAGAGAAGTGATGGACTCATTATGTAGAATAAAATAGACATTTTCAGATACAGTCAATGGAAGAATTTGTGTTGCTTTGACTTTGACTATTTGTTAAAAGGAGGTTTGTTTTTTTTTTCTATTTCCCCTTATTACGAAGGATGATAGGAGCATGAGGGGAGAAAGAGATAGGATAGGTGAAAAAAAGGAAGGAATAATCCTTTTTTTTTTCTACTATGTATATGGAAATGCCTACATTTATTTTTATTAAATTTTAAATAAAAATAAAAAATTTAAATGCCCAGAAGGGAAGAGAAGGAAGTCTAGACAGAAAGACAGAGAAGTAGGACAGCTTTGAAAGTGGCATGTAAATTTTAGCACATACTGCAAAGAAAAAGCAAACTCTACCCAAGAAAGATTTGCAGTTTTATATACATGCCTCCTTTTGTGTTCTATTTTTACACATGGAAATGCTGGTTTTATTGAATGTTTGTTAAATTCAGAATAATTTTTAATTTTGAAAAAGAAGATATTTAGGCTAGAGAGAACTTAGCAGGGACATGTTTAAAACATTTAAAACATGGAAATCTTTCCCTCCAAACCACCCTTTTCCAAATTTCTTTAAATGGATATCCTGCCTTGACTCTCTCCCTGTCAGGCCATCCTACACATTGATGACAAATTCATTCTCCATATTTCCCCAATTCCAGTGGCTCCCCATTGTCTTCTCTTTGAGCTTTTAAAATCTTTCACCACCCAACCCCAACCTATCTTCTTCCAGCCTCACTGGATACTACTGCCTAAATGAGATCCTATGTGAAGAGGGCTTAGTCCAGTGCCTGATACATAGTGGACACTTCCTAAATGATTGTTTCTCCCTTCCTGGCCTGCACTCCCCCCATCTTATTAAACTATCACTCTACTCCATGTCCCATCTGTGGGTCTAAACTGAGATGCCTAGAAAGTTTCCCGCCTTCACCTCTGCCTCTTGGCTTCTCTGATCCCTTTCAAGACTTGGCTCCAATACAACCTTTCCCCTACTTGGCAGTGTAGCTTGCCCCCTGCAAACTGACTAGGATATAACAAGGTTATCTTTAGTGGGACAGAGTTCTCTTATATTTATTCTATAAAAACTCCTGTGTCTTCATGGTCTCTCCCTTTAGAATGGGAAACCCCTCGAGAGCAGGGATTGCTTAATTCTTTGCATTTGTTTCCCTAGCACCTAGTACTGTGCTGAATGCAGCCAGGGCTTAATAAATGCTTCTCATCTGAAAGAGATGACCACAGTTGTCTTCAAGTACTTAAATGGCTGTCAAGTGAAAGATGAGACTTGAAGCATAATTAAGAAGAATGTGTGGAAATGATGGAACAGCAGGTTTCAGCTGCATAGAAGAAAAAAAATGCCCCATTTTTAGAGCCTTCCCTAAAAAAGTCATCTGGGGAAGTGATGCATCCCCCTGCCCTTTCTAGGGGCCCCACATGTGTCAGGCATTTGGTGGGGCATTCTTATTCAGGCCCAAGTTGGACTGTGCAGCCTCTGAAAGTCCTTGGAACTCTTCAACTCTGCTCTTCAGAGATGGCTTTTCTGCTGGAAATGGACAAAAGAAATCAATAGATCAAAGGAAATCCCTACCTTTCCCAGCACCTCTTCCTTCTCATAACCAAACAATGTTAGAGCAAAATTGTGGTTGATGCCATAGATGGTGCCATCAGGCAGAAGCGTGATTAAACCACTAATGGTGGTAAAAATCCAAAGAGAAGCTGAGTAAATAAAAACTGAAGGTTCTGGCTGACCCTCTTCTTCTTCCTTACATAGTGCCTCGGACCTCAGCTTCAAACTCAGAGGGAAGGTGTTCCCATCCTTGGTTCTCCCAGTCAATTTCTGAATCTTGAGAGCCTGTTAAAAATCAAGGGGGTCTCAATGAAAGAAGGGCTGGGGCAAGGAAGAGCAGGTTCTCCCTTGCTGCTTTTCATTGGATTCTTCTACTCGGGAACAGAAACCCTTTGGACCAGAATGAATGCCCCCAAATGATTTCAAGGTTACCATGTCTATAGCTCCCTGGAGTGCAGCTGCTTCCATGGTGACTCCCCCATGTGAGCTCCTTGAGGACAAGGACCAGATGGGTGCTTCCTTTCTATCCTTGGCATATACAGCTGATACTTAAATGTTCAATGGCTGGCTGACTCTTATGCCTCTGAACTCCCCTCTTTACTGCTGCCTTCACTTCTTTTCTTAACTATTACCTTCTGGCTTAGTCATGGTTCTAAGGCATAAGGGTGGTAAGCGCTAGGCAATCAGAGTTAAGTGGCTTGCCAGAGGCGGGTCACAGAGCTAGAATATGTCCTCCTAGCTGCTCCTGTCTTTACTTCTGATATGATTTTCCACCTCCACTATCCCCAAAGCAGTCCACATAGTCAGGAGAGAAGAAGGCGGATGCCTACAAGAGGGCTCTATTCCAATTCACCTTTTTCCTTACCTTTAGGCCTGGTTAATGGCATACTACAAAATGCACCAATAAAAAAAAGGGGGGGAGGAAATGGGCTTCCAGTTGAAAAATCTCTAAATCCTAATTAGAAGGCTTGTTTTAAATGCCTAAATAGAAAGTGGGAGCTTCTGGTAGGCCTCATTCAAAGAGCAGGTAGAAAGAGCACCAAGCCAGTGTTCTTGGATCAGGGCCCGCCTGCCCGTCCCCATCTTGGTGTATAGACATCTGTGGATGGGCCCCTTCTCTGATTTGCGCTTTTAAATATAAACAGCAAAAGACAGGGGATGACAAAGGAAACTAATTATATAGTAAAATATAGTTATCAAAATATTTTTTAAAATAAGTTCATGGACTCAGTGTTCAAAGTACCTGCCTTAGATGACATCCAGAAATCCCCAAAACTCTGCATCAGGAATCCTGAGCTTAATGTTAGAAAACAGAGGATGTGCCTTTTCAACTGAATCTGTTCTCTGCTTCAAAGGCCAAAGCCACAGGAGAAAAAGGTGGGCTCTGTCCCAGCTCATACCTCTGAGACCAGCTGGCCTGGGGGAGGCATCCGGAGCGAAGGAATGAGGTCCATTATTTCACTTCCAACCACTTCTTCCAAGGACGCATAGCCAAAGAGTTGAGTAAAAAGGTTATCACATGATATTATCTTGCCCTTGGAGAAAAAGTCCACAAAATATAGGCTGTGATCACAGTTAACTGTCCACCTTTCAGTTGAATCAAAGCTCAGTTTCTTTCCGTTAAGAAAAAGAATAGTTATAAATGCCTCTACTTGAGGGGTACAGAAGATTTAAAAGCACCTCAACTTTCTCCCTCTACAAAAAAGAAAGAACTAAAAATTCACCTACGAAAAATACAAAACTGCAATTGTCCCAGGAAGATTGTCTCTAGTGCACAAAAATAATCGTCAACTACTAACATTTAGTACCCTGCATATATTTTGTATCTGTATAAGCTTTTTCCTTTCCTTTTAAAAAGTAGGTTTCCTCATCGTACCCAGCGTGGAAGTGCAGGGGAACACACAGGGGTCCAATATCACCACTAATAGGTGAGGGCTGGCACACCCCTCCCAAGTGGCCCCTGCCATCCCTAAGGGCTCACCATAGTCGTGACAAATGGTGCAGACACGAGTCTGCTGTAGCCCAGGACCCAAAGCTCACAAGATCCCCCAGCTTTCGGCTCTCATCGCTGGGATGATGGGTGTACCACCATGCCCAGCTATGAGACATGGCAGAGAAGCTTGCTTCTTTACAAATAACTTTCCCTTCCCACAAAGGATGAGGTAACGCTTTCCCAAATGATGCCCCTTACATGTCTGTTCACTTTTTATGAAATGTGTACACAAACATGCAGAGTCTGTGATTTCTTACAGTGAGAAAGTCTCAGGGTGAGAATTTCCTTTCACCAGTGCTAATACCCCCAACTATCACAAGTCAAGTAACCAGGAGGAAGTAAAGGAAGCCCACAGGGGGTAAGTGACGTCTCCAGAGTCTCACAGCAAGATCTGGACAGAGATCCTCCTGACCCCAACCCAGCACTCTATCTGGTGGATCAGACAACACTTCTCAATATGGAACACCAATAAAAGCGAGCGTGTCTCCTTCGAGAGGCCCAGACAAAGGTTCCATCCAGCCCTGTAGGCTGGCCCGTGAAGCTTGTCTTATCCAAAGCACCTCAGCAGAACAGGCACTGGGCTGACTGACTCTGCTTCATCTCTCCTAAATGTATATTGAGAGACATGGTTTGGAGGCACTGAGGGAAAACCCGGATGAATATGAAGGTGGCAAAAGAGAGATGATATTTCATTTTGGAAACTGAGAAACAAACTCACATCACTCTGGAAAGTGACCCAAACCGTAAATCTCTCCACGGGCTCCAGCAAAGCAACACAGCAGGGACCATGTTCCAACTTCTTCATCCAGATGGAGACAGGAATCTTCTCCTTATTGGAGCAGACAATGTCCACCTGTTAACAGGGCCAGGATGAAACTCTGTCCACAAAGCAGATGAGGTCAGAGAACTAGGCCTGATGTACAGGAGACAACTGGCCACTCACTCTGGAAGTCCACAAGAATGTGCTTGGCCACCCACAATGAACATGGATCCATACTTTCAACCTCCTTTCCCCCCGCCCAAAAACACTTTCTTGCTTTCTCACTGTTACAAGGCTTAGGTCTAGGATGGCAACTTTCAAAGTTAAAGGATTGTGAAGCATTGGGATAGGATTTTTTTTAATGGAAAATAAGAAAAATTAGACTATTTTTTCTTCCTCAGCTATATTTGATACATCAGGAAAAGAAAAAAAAATTCTATTCACATGATAAAAACTGTTTACCTTATGCTGTTATTTTCTCATTTGATCCTCACAATAACATTGGGAGGTTGATACTACTATTATCTCCATTTCAGAAATAGGAAACTGAGGCAGACAGAGGTGAAAGGATTTGCCCAGGTTCACAGATCTAGGAAACATCTTATAGAACCACTTGAGTGCCCAGGGTCCCATCTGGATTCTACTCATTTGGGTGAGCTAAATAAATAATAACTAAAATAGCTAAAACATTCTCTCTGTGAAGACACTGACCACTTCACAACCCATGTCCTTAGAATTCCTTTGGGCTCTAAAACTCTGATTCTATCCGCCCTCCCACAGGGCAGCCTATGACCTCCACAATGATTTCAGGAGGTGCTGGGATTCACAAAATGAAGCTACAAGTAGCCAACATTCTGGTGCAGAGCCTTCCTGAAGGAACGACCAAGTCCACCCAAACTTCATCATGTCTTTCCAGATTGGCAGGAGCTGGGAGAGCTAACACATCCTGCCAGTACGGCCTTAGAGAGCTACTAGAAAGGTGGCATGTGAAGAAAAATGCAGGGAAACTGTGACAAGTAGTTTTTCAATTCTAGGCATGTTTTATAGTTATGTTCATTTTATGTGCACTTTTATGTAGCAGATATTTTTGGAGAAATTGGGCTTGAATATCCTATCTTGTTGAGCACGTCCAAGAATGGTGTGCAGTCAAAAAGGCTTCACCAAACCAGGTGCTCAGAAGAACCTTCTTTCCCATAGCTGAAGTAAAAATACCCATTTTCAAAGGAGATCTGACAACTAAACGTTGAATATGGGGAAAAACAGATATGGAAATGCCAGCTTT
The DNA here is from genome assembly GCF_027887165.1 of Monodelphis domestica. Classification (NCBI taxonomy): domain Eukaryota; kingdom Metazoa; phylum Chordata; class Mammalia; order Didelphimorphia; family Didelphidae; genus Monodelphis; species Monodelphis domestica. Next base: position 11,159,404 of record NC_077234.1, on the reverse strand, counting down.
GAGGATAGGAAAGACTATTCCTTGGGAAGGTCAACACAAATCGAGGGGGCTATAGATAGGCAAATTAGAAATGAAAGGACCACATGAGGCCTCTCTCTACAAAGGCCCAATTCCCAAAGTTTCACCTGTCTGTAGAAATGTCTCACTCACCACTGTTCCAAAAGCAATGACATTCGGTCCATCAGTCTCACCACACTCATTACTTAATGCCTCTTCTATCACAGTGCTGGGTTTAGAGAAGATCAATGAAAAGGGCTGGCCAATCAGCTCGTTACTGGAATATCCAAGGAGCTCACAAGCTTGGTCATTGACAACAAGAATCTAAGAAGGGAGAGAGCAGGGAGAAAGGACAGATCACTCCAACTTTCAGATACTGACGATGTACGGTAACCTCTTATCTCACTTAAATGAAGTTAAACTAATCACATCCCAGGAAACTTCTTGCTTCCCCATCTCTGCACCATCATAATACAGCTCTAAGAAATGTTTCAGACAAGAGAATGAGGCTTTCCTTCCCCCTGCACATTTAGCATTTCCTACTCTACAGACTCAACAAGAAAGCCCAAACAGGCCAGACTCCAAATCAGAAAATGAGGATAAGAGTGTCTCAGATATTGTCAAGAGTAACACAATCTCATCTAGTCATTAAACTACAGATAACATTCTTCAAATCATAAATGTGAACACTAAGAAATGGGAAAACACATCAATGACTCCTCTCTGCTTTAATGTGCGCTAGCAGGTTCTGAGCAAAGGCACTCAGATAAATGAAACATTTTTAATTCATTTTTCTCTTAATTGGGCTAATAGCTAAACAGATTATGGGAAATGGCGTACTTTCCTCTCCCTTGAATCTCTAGATTTATAAACAAATTATGTAAAGATGGCAAGGATCTACAAATTCATCTCTATCACCATACAGCATAGAGGCAGCTAGGTAGTACAGTGAATAGAGCACCAGGCCTGGAGTTGGGAAGACCTAGGTTCAAATTTGACCTCAGATACTTCCTAGCTTCCTTAGGCAAATCACTTAATCCTAATTGCCCAGCCGTTATTCTGCACTTCTGACTTAGAGCCAATACTAAAGCAGAAGGTAAGGGTTTAAAAAAATAAACTTCTTTTTTTAAAGAGCTTAATTCCACCCCCATTGAAAAGATGGACTTGGAGGGAGGGTTGGATGAAAAATCCTTCAGCCAACATGGTGAAAAAAGAGTGGAAATCCTATTAGAGTCCAACCTCAATTTCCCATGTGCTTGTGTCTTATTATTTTACAAAGATGATCCCAACTATTTTGTTCTAGAACTACTTGAAAGTACAGAAATTCCCCTTCTGACATGATGTAAAGCAACAACCCAGAAAATCATTTCTATGACTAGTTATCAGGACCAAAATTAACACTACCATCATTGTCTTCAAATCCAATATGAATATGGCTCTATTGGGGGCATACACAGATGAGCCAATGGAGTGAATGGATGACCTCGAAGGCAAGCTATTCACTAAGGAGCAATAGGATGTGCTACATATGGAGCCCGTCAGGTCCGAGTGCTCTGAATGGGGCATGATGTTGAATCGGCTTGTACAAATATTCTGGGCAGCCAGGGAAGACAAGCAATAGGTGCTCCATTTGTCTTCTGGAAAAGAAAGAAAAAGAAAGGACAGTGAGAGCTTCTGTAACTGCTAGGAATCAATCAGCAAAAATCTACCTTCTCTCTCTTCCATCCCTGCCCTCTCCCACCACCACCAACTGAGAACTAAAGAAAAACAAAGCCCAGCTTACAAACACATAGAATTAAGCACAATACATTTCCTCTTCTTCCGTGTACAAAAATAGATGGATCTCAGTTCTCTATCAAGAGGTAGACAACATGTTTCATCATTAATTCTGTGGAATTAGGTTGATCATTACATTGATCAAAGTTCATAATTCTTTCAAAGTTGTTTGTCTTTACTACATCATTTTTCTTATAGAAATTGTTCTTCTCATTCTGTTCACTGTACTCTAATCAACACTACGGTTGATTTGTGGCCTCCAAGGTTTCTCTGAAGCCAGTCCCTTCATTATGCTATATAGAACATAAGTATTCCATCACATTGATAGACCAGAACTTGTTTAGACATTCCCCAACTGAGGAGTACCCTCTGAAATTCCCACACATGGCCACTCCAAAAATAGCTATAAATATTTTTATCTTTCCATATTTAGAGTTTGTTTTGTGTGGGACTAATCCCTCTTTCAAACTACCCTTCTTCTAATTCTTCCCCTCCCCTCTTCTTTCTCTGCTGAATGAAATGTATTTCTATACCTAGCTCTATACTGTATTATTCTTCTATTGGCCAGTTCAGATGAAAGTAAGGGTTAAAGTCAGCCACTCCCTCCTTGTTTACATTGATATCCCCTTGCACATCCTGATTACCTGGTTCAATTTTCCCTCCCTCCTCTCTTTCCATTTTTCTCTTAAGATCACCAAGATACAACAGAACCATTATTTTATGTCCCCTGATGAAGGCAGGGTTGAAACACATGTAGCCTCTCCCCATATTTAAATGCAAATTATTATTAAACAACATTATACAACAATAAACAATAAACAACAAATAGTTCCATATTATTATTTATTCATGTTCACCTGTTTATATTTCTCGTAGGTTTGTACTTCAGTTTCTACATAGCTCTGGTCTTTTCATCAGGAATGTTTGGAAGTCTTCTATTCCACTAAAAATCTACTTTTTCCTCTGGAGGATTATACTCAGATTTTTGGAGATGGTAAGCTTTCTGCTCTTTTCCCGGGGTGGCTACTAAATCCTGTGTGATCCTGACCATAGCTGCTTCATACTTAAATTCTTTCTTTCTGCCTGTTAGCAATATTTTTTCATTGGCCTGGAAGCCCTAGATTTTGGCTATGATGTTTCTGGAAGTTTTCACTTTATAGTAATTTTCAGGATGTGACTGACTAGTGAATTCTAATTCTACTTGGCACTCCAGTTCTTTGTGATCTAAGTAGTGTCCATTTAAGATTTCTTAAAATATGATGTCTAGGCTTTTTTGGAGGGAGGGGAAGGGCATAGCTTTTGGGTAGTCTAGTAATTCTTAAACTTAAAATCCTTGACCTATTTTCCAGGTCAGTTGTTTTCACTATAACTTACATTTTTTAAGCTTTGTTTTATTATTTCTTCTTGCCTCATGGAGTCAGTAGCTTCTATTTCATCCATTCCAATTTTCAGAGTTGGTTGTAAGGTTTTGTTACCTCTTATCCCAACCTATTAATTTCCTTTCCAAGTCTTTTTCCCATAGTTCTCATTGCTATTACAATTTTTTTTTTCTCAAGTGCTCCCAAGGAGTGCCCTTACTCTGTCTGGGTACCCTTTGACTCCTGCTGGAGCTCTGAGGGAAGAGAAAGAGGAAATCAGGTGGAGAATAGGATTTCTGTTTCCAGATTCAACTTTCATCTCCTGCTTCATTATCTCTTTTTTTTAAAAATAATATTTTATTTGATCATTTCCAAGCATTATTCATTAAAGACAAAGATCATTTTCTTTTCCTCTCCCCCCCCCCCCATAGCTAACTCGTGATTCCACTGGGTGTCACATGTGTTCTTCATTCGAACCCATTTCTATGTTGTCAATATTTGCATTAGAGTTTCGTTTAGAGTCTCTCCTCTGTCATGTCCCCTCAACCACTGTAGTCAGGCAGTTGCTTTTCCTCGATGTTTCCACTCCCATAGTTTATCCTTTGCTTATGAATAGTGTTTTTTCTCCTAGATCCCTGCAGATTGTTCCGGGACATTACACCGCCACTAATGGAGAAGTCCATTACGTTCGATTGTACCACAATGTATTAGTCTCTGTGTACAATGTTCTCCTTGTTCTGCTCCTCTCGCTCTGCATCACTTCCTGGAGGTTGTTCCAGTCTCCATGGAATTCCTCCACTTTATTATTCCTTTTAGCACAATAGTATTCCATCACCAACATATACCACAATTTGCTCAGCCATTCCCCAATTGAAGGGCATCCCCTCGTTTTCCAGTTTTTGGCCACCACAAAGAGCGCAGCTATGAATATTCTTGTACGTCTTTTTCCTTATTATCTCTTTGGGGTACAGACCCAGCAGTGCTATGGCTGGATCAAAGGGTAGACATTCTTTTGTCGCCCTTTGGGCATAGTTCCAAATTGCCCTCCAGAATGGTTGGATCAGTTCACAACTCCACCAGCAATGTCCCTACTTTTCCACATCCCCTCCAGCATTCATTACTTTCCTTTGCTATCATGCTGGCCAGTCTGCTTGGTGTGAGGTGGTACCTCAGAGTTGTTTTCATTTGCATCTCTCTGATTATAAGAGATTTAGAACACTTCTTCATGTGCTTATTAATAGTTTTGATTTCTTTATCTGAGAACTGCCTATCCATGTCCCTTGCCCATTTATCAATTGGAGAATGGCTTGAATTTTTGTACAATTGATTTAGCTCTTTATAAATATGAGTAATTAAACCTTTGTCAGAGGTTTCTATGAAGATTTTTTCCCAATTTGTTGTTTCCCTTCTGAGTTTAGTTACATTGGTTTTGTTTGTACAAAAGCTTTTTAATTTGATGTAGTCAAAATTATTTATTTTACATTTTGTGATTCTTTCTATATCTTGCTTGGTTTTAAAGCCTTTTCCCTCCCAAAGGTCTGACATGTATACTATTCTGTGTTTACCCAATTTACTTATGGTTTCCTTCTTTATGTTTAAGTCATTCACCCATTTTGAATTTATCTTGGTGTAGGGTGTGAGGTGTTGATCCAAACCTAATCTCTCCCACACTGTCTTCCAATTTTCCCAGCAGTTTTTATCGAATAGTGGATTTTTGTCTCAAAAACTGGGGTCTTTGGGTTTGTCATAGACTGTCTTGCTGAGGTCGCTTTCCCCCAGTCTATTCCACTGATCTTCCTTTCTGTTTCTTAGCCAGTACCAAATTGTTTTGATGACTGCTGCTTTGTAATATAGTTTAAGGTCTGGGACTGCAAGGCCCCCATCATATATGTTTTTTTTATTATTTCCCTGGATATCCTTGATCTTTTGTTATTGCAAATGAATTTTGTTATGGTTTTTTCTAAATCAGTAAAGAAATATTTTGGGAGTTCAATGGGTATGGCACTAAATAGATAAATAAGTTTGGGTAGGATAGTCATTTTTATTATATTGGCTCGTCCTATCCATGAGCAGTTAGTGTTTTTCCAATTTTTCAAGTCTAGTTTTAGTTGTGTGGAGAGTGTTTTGTAGTTGTGTTCATATAGTTCCTGTGTTTGTCTCGGGAGGTAGATTCCTAGGTATTTTATTTTGTCTAAGGTGATTTTGAATGGGATTTCTCTTTCTAGTTCTTGCTGCTGAGCTGTGTTGGAGATATATAGAAAAGATGATGACTTATGTGGGTTTATTTTGTATCCTGCAACTTTGCTAAAGTTGTTGATTATTTCAATTAGCTTTTTGGTTGAATCTCTAGGGTTCTTTAAGTAGACCATCATGTCATCTGCAAAGAGTGATAACTTGGTCTCCTCCTTGCCTATTTTGATGCCTTCAATTTCTTTTTCTTCTCTAATTGCTACTGCTAGTGTTTCTAGTACAATGTCAAATAGTAGGGGTGATAATGCTTCATTATCTCTTGCACAACCTCTAGCCTTCAGAGGGAAGAGGAAAGATGAAACTGAGCCTCCCATCTGACCAGGGGCCTTGCATCTCATATTGTCCTTGTCTCCTGCCTGATCTCCCTTCTGTTTAGAGGAATAGTGCTTTCTACTCTGATGAGCACATTTTCACTCACTATGTATATAGCTGAGTGATTTTGGACCCCTATTAGTTATTATCCAAATCCCATTCCCCATCAGCTGATTATTTGTTCCTATCCCCAAGTCCCAACCAAAAACCACTTCTATGATCTCTGGAATATCTATTCTATAGACAAAAAACTTACTTTCACCTTAAAGCTCTTCCTCTTCTTCAGGCACCTAGACCTACTTCTCACCACAATACAGTCTCCTTAGGCACCTTTTACAGAACGTGTATGGGGTGTTCAGGGAGGGGTAGTATCTCTAGTAAGGAAAGCTTGCCGTGCCCTCCTAGAGCAGCTCTCCAGCCTCTGACCCCCACCTGACACCCAGCTCTCACTGGTGGCTCCTAGTAGCTGCTTGCATGCAGCAGTGGCCACACCCTGGGCAACGGCTTCAACAGGCCGGCTAAACCTTGTGAGGGTAGCCATCGGGTCTTTGACCCCTGGTGAACTAAGGCTTTGCTCACCAGCATGTGAAGACTGATTCGGCTGAACAGGCGGAAGAAACCAATAAGAAGGTTCAAGGGCTGAAATGGCGACGCAGCAAAGCACTGTGGAGTGCTCAGGGCATGTTGGAGCACAAAAGACAACACGGCCATCCAATGCAGCGGAGGAAGTCTCCAAGTGTAACGACTTTTCGTGCCACTGGACCCAGGCTTCCAACGCTGAGAGAGTGGGACTGTCTCTGTGTATCGACTTTTCCACTTAAATCTTCTTCACGCACAAGTGTATCCTCATACTCGGTTACCGAGAGACTACTACTATACTATAGGAACATTAACATATTCCCCTAGCCCCATCAGTTAAGAGTAGGAATTCTCCCCGTTGCTACTTTCAGGTTTTCCTCCTATCTCCCAATATTCAGTAACTTCTCTTTTGAGATTCATGCAATTCACATCAACCACCCAATCAAAATCAGTCCTTTTAGCTGTTGTCTACAGACCTCCAGATCACTCCCCTTCCTCAACAAATTTGGTCTGTGATTCACATTTTTCTCTTTTCAACTCTTGCCCTTATTGTAGTGAACTTTAACATACACAGACTCTCCCTCAAACACCCTAACCATTCAGTTCCTCAACCTACTAACTTCCCATGAGCTACTCCTCTACCCCACCTCAAAGCCATACACAAAGTGGTCTTTGAACTTACTATTGTCCACAAATGCACCACCTCCATGTTCAAGAATTCTGAACTCTGCTTATCTGATTATAATCTATTGAATTTCCACAAAACCTGTAGCCTTCCCTTACCAAACCCTACTCCTCCACACCATGACCTCTAATACCTTAAGCCTTAATTTCTCTCCCAGGTCATCCCCCATGTACTAGCCACTCTTTTCTCTTTCACGTATTAAGCTCTTGGTGAGCCAGTTTAACTCTAAACTGTTTTATTCTTTTGAGTCTCTGGCCCCCTCATCATTTCAACAATCATCTCCACCATCCATTACCTTCCTTCCTCATACATGCTGGTGAAAAAAAGATTTTTTAAAAATCATGTAACCTTAATGCATTGCTGGTGGAGTTGTGAATTGATCCAACCATTCTGGAGGGCAAATTGGAACTATGCCCAAAGGGCACTAAAAGACTGTCTGCCCTTTGATCCAGCCATAGCACTGCTGGGTTTGTACCCCAAAGAGATAATAAGGAAAAAGACATGTACAAGAACATTCATAGCTGCGCTCTTTGTGGTGGCCAAAAATTGGAAAATGAGGGGTTGCCCTTCAATTGGGGAATGGCTGAACAAATTGTGGTATGTGTTAGTGATGGAATACTATTGTGCTCAAAGGAATAATAAAGTGGAGCAATTCCATGAGAATTGGAATGACCTCCAGGAATTGACGCAGAACAAAAGGAGTAGAACCAGGAGAACATTGTACACAGAGACTGATACACTGTGGTACAATTGAATGTAATGGACTTCGCCATTAGTGGCAATGCAGTGATCCTGAACAACTTGTAGGAATCTACGAGGAAAAAAAAAACATTATCCACATTCAGAGGAAAAACTGTGGGAGTAAAAACACAGAAGAAAAACAACTGCTTGAATACATGGGTCAAAGGGATAGGGCTGGGGATGTAGACTCTAAATGAACATCCTAATGCAAACACCAAAAACAAGGTTCTGATCAAGGACCCAAGTAATACCCAGTGAAATCGTGCGTCAGCTGAGGGAAGGGTGGGGGGAGGGAGAGAAATAATGTGATTCTTGTAACCAAGGAATAATGTTCTAAATTGACTAAATAAATTAATTTTTTAAGATCATGTAACCACTGATCATGGCCACTATATATTTGTTACACAACCTCAACTAATCCCTCACTGTTGTCAGGCAATCCTACTATACTTTCCTTATCAACTCACTCTCCTTATCAACACATCTGCTCTCCCTTCTCATTCCTCCTCAAACTCTCCATTTCCCCATCTTCTCAGCTGAGAACCATGCCACATTATACAGAAAAAAATGAGGTCATTCACTGTAAGCTCCCTCTTCTGCCCTTTTTTAAATTTCATCACTCTGGTGCCTTCTACCATTATCTCCTTCATCCCTGTCTCACATGACGAGTGACCTTACTCCTTACCAAGCCTCTTCCAACAGACTGCTCCTCTTCTCTGTCATTCTCTCTCTTTCATTTCTCTTCAATCTCTCTCTCTCTGCTGGCTCCTTCTTTACTGACTGCAACCATGCCCATGTCTTCCCCATCCTCCAAAAACCTTCCTTTGATCTTCCCCTCTCTGTTACTGTTCTTCATATCTTCTGCCCTTGGCAGCTAACCTCCTTGAGAATGGTGCCTCTGCTTTCCTTTTTCTCTTCCTATTACAATCCAGTTTTTTCCCTCATCATTCCAACAAAATTGTTTTCTCCAAAGTTATCAACGATCTCTTAACTGCCAAATATAATGGCTTTTTCTCAAACCTCATTCTTCTTGACCTCTATGCAGTCTCTCACACAGCTGAACACTCTCTCCTCTTTGATATTTTCTTCTCTACATTTTTATAACACCATTCTTTCCTCATTCTCCTCATACCTCTCTGACTTCTCCTCACTCTTCTTTGCTGAATCTTCATCCAGGTCATGCCCTTAACTGAACATGTCCCACGAGGCTCTATCCTGGGCCCACTTCTATTAATCCTCTTTATTCTCTCACTTGGTGATCTCATCAGCTTCCAAGGATTTAATGACATATCTCCTGATGATACTCAAATCAACTTATCCTGCCTCAAATTATCTCACAATTTCCAATCCCACATCTTAAATTGCCTTTTAGACATCTTGAACTGGATATCAGGAGGCATCTTAAATTCAACACATCCAAAATGGAACTTGTTATCTTTGCCACTAAACTCTCCATACTCCTACCTTCCTTATTACTGTTGAGGTCAGGACACCACCTTCAGGATCCCAAACTAGGCTCCTCAGCTGCTCACTCTCTCTCATGCCCCACCTCCAAGTTGTTGCCAAGGCTTGTGATATCACCTTTGCTGCATCTCTCTGATTCACCCCTTTCCCTCACCTGATTCGGCCCCTCTCTAGTGCAGTCCCCATCACTGCAGGCCTGGTCTACTGCAGTAGCTGCTGGGGGTTTTCCTGCCTCCAGGCTCTCCCCACTCTAGTCCATCCTCCATTGAGTTGGTATGGGGATCTTCCTAAAGCCCAGAGTCTGACCATGTCACCCCCTAAGCAAACTCCAAGGGCCCCTATTGCCTCCAAGAGTTCTTTCGTATTCAAAGCCCTTCATAATCTAGCTCCTTCCCAACTTCTTACACCTGACTTCTCAACAGGAAGTTCAGAACAAGGCCTTCCATCTCTAAGCTTGAGATTTTATCTGCCTCTCATAATGCTCTCCCTTCTTCCCTCCAACTCCTGATTTCCTTTAAGGACCAACTAAAAATCTGCCTTCTACTGGAAGCACTTCCTATTCCTCCTCATTCTACTGCCTCTGTGAATTCTTTCTGATTTGTCCCAGCTAGAGTTAATTTGTCTAGATTTGTTTTCTTACTCTCTTCACGCATTAGACTTGAGGGAAGGGACTGTCTTTTGCCTCTTCTTTGTATCCCCAGAGCTTAGTACAGTGTAGGGAACATAGTAAGTGCTTAATAAATGTTTGTTGATTAACTCCGTGAATTTACAGAAATATTTTCAACTTTTTTTTTTAACTCTTGCTTTTATCTCTTGCAGGAATTCCAGTTGTGCTTTTGTCCATACTGTGTTTTTGGATTCTCCTCTTCTGAGTTTGTTTCTTGAGCATCCTTGTCACCATGATAACTTGTTACGTCAGATTCTTTTAACATTAACTTATTCTTTTCTGTTGATTTCTGACTCCAGACTTGATTTTAGATTCAGGCTCTACATATTGCTGCAGGGAAGATCTGGGATGGTCTTATTTCTGGTTTTCTGGGACACTGGGTCTTGTTCTAGACTTACAGGGACAGCTCAGGCTGGAGACCAGCTAGGCAAGCTCCCAGAAGGGTGTGATTCAGGGCAAAGTCAGATTGTTGCCCCTGTTCTGAGCTCTGCAATCTGCTGCCTGGGTTTTGGGTCAAAGCAACAGAAACTGGTGCTGGACTCCTCTCCTGGCAAACCAGAAAGCACCACTGGTCCACAGCAACCTAATTGCAAGTTTCCCTGGGGTTGGGAATTCCTGAGCTAGTTATTCTTCCACAGGTCTACAAGTGGGACTGAAGATGGAACTGAGACCCTCCTCTGCTCCAGGTATGCTCCTCAGAATGCTCTTGAGACCAGTGTCTACACATCTTTCTCTTTGTCTCTCTGGACTCTCTTTGGATTTCTCTTGGATTTCCCCAGCAGCATCTAGACAGGTACACATTCTGATCTGTCTGGGGATGAGGATGGAAGCTTGGCTGAACATCTTCCTGCTACTCTGATGAATGAGCTTTGTCTCTGCACTTGGTTGTCTAATGCAGATTCTGTTGACTTTACATTTATCCCTCTTCTCTCTTGTTATCTCCCCTTCCAGAGAGCCTCCTTTTCTGTAATTTTAAAAAACAAATGAAACACAGTCCAAAATCTTAAAGAAGGATCAATGTGTTAAATGAGTTTGTGAATATTGAAAATTCACTCCATTGATCATTCTAAAAAAAGTCTTGGAAACCTATGTAAATAGTCTCTGAATTGCTACACTGCAGTCAAGAATCAAATTAATACTATGCAGGGAGCATTCTGTAAGAATTAAATTAATATTCCTACCCAGTCATTAAATATATAGTTTATTAATAGAAAGGGTAGATAAGACTAAAGTTAAATCTCCCTGCCTTACTCTAAGATCTCAAATCACATGTGCCTAGCCTCCATTAAGTTCTTCTTCTCCCTCCTTACCTGCCTACTCTCTCCCCAAGTTCATTCAAAAGCCCAGGGAACACCTTCCCCCTCCCTTTTGGTGATGTATAGCCCTTAATAGACATAAACCTGGTGTAACTATGTTATGTGAGGAATGTTGATGGACAGGTCAGGCTACTCAGGAGGAGGAGGGAATGAACTTCCTTGACACAATCCCCCTATGATTCTTTGGGAGACAAGTCTTCCCAGTGAATCATTTAAATATAAATATCTTATAACTCTAAATACCTTCTAGCTAAAAGTACATTTTTATCACATTTTTCTAAGAGGAAGTTACAATAGTTAGAGATGAGAGCAAAATACAAAAACTGGTTGATAGACGCATTGACAAAATGCCAATTAGGGGGCAGTTCCCTTTGGCATAAGAGTTTACATTCAGAATAAGTATGTTCAACTCCCTTCAGTTCAGTTCATTATATCCCAAATTTCATTCTGTATCTTTTGATGCAATGTGTGGCTTCTTCAGGCATCTTTACAGTACCTTCTCCAAAGAATCCGCTTTCTTGATTTGGGATATTGGCAAGTTTCTTTTCCTGAAATTTCTCCAAAAATTTTTAAATCTTAGATTTCAGGATAATTATACAATCCCCCCTGAGGAGGGTGTTGACCAACACCAGAATCACACTGGGATACATGACTGAGTTACGAGGTATATGAAACAATTGTCAAAAGAAAAACAAAAACAAACCACCCAAATAAATCCCCCCAAAAAGAATAAAAATTAAATTCTGTATAAAATTAATAAGTACAGAAATGATAAAAAATAAAAATCTTGTGTGTATAAAATTCTGAGTAAAAAATAAACCTGTAACAGGTTCTTGAATCATAGCAAGAACCAATTAAAGTGACTTATGTCTCAATATAGCACTTTACCCATTTGCAGCCAGGACTACAGAAAAATGCCAAAATATAAGAAAGGACTAGGTTTTATCAGTAAATGGGAAAAGCCATTCCGTGGTATGATTTTACCTTCACTGTCAGGGATTAGGGGAGATAGGATAATAGCCAACCTGAGGTACTTGATTCAAAATATTGCACAAGGAGTGTGGTACAAGGAGTCCTACATGTTAAAATATGTCAAGCGCTACAACCTCGATTCTCACACTAGGTTCAAGTCCTTTCATATTGGCATAGAAGTTTAACAATCTTCCCTGGATTGGTTTTGGTCTGTTTTGACCTCGTGTTACTTGGCACTCTACAGTGTCTCTTGTTCCCTTCTCCTGGAATCAGACATAATCATTAAACAAAGTCCCATAACATTTATCAATAAATCACAGGTTTCCATAGTCTAAAGCTTTTGGGTATTGTAAATCTTGAAATTTCTCAGACTTGTGAATGTTAAAAATTTCCACATTGAGGAATCCTCCATTGGAACAAATTCCCTACTGGAAACATTCCCCATTTTGATGTGAGAACTCGCCAGGATCAGAAATGGGAGGACCTCTACTCCACCCGTACTTAAGACTGCTTTAGGGGAGAAAACTCCTTGCTAAACAATGAAAGTACTTGGACCCATGCTTATGATGAGACAAGGAGTTCTTTGAGCCATGCCTGTTTGTAGAATTGATACAATGGGATGCTAGGTACCTAAAAGGGTCGGGAAAGTTTTCTCTTAATGAGATTAGTCGACTCAGCTGTGTTTTCTCTGGTTCAGACATACTGAGGGGATTAGTCGACACAGCAGCATTTTCTCTGGTTCAGACTTACTGAGGAGGTTAGTTGACTTAGCAGGAATTCAGATGGGTTGTCTTTTAGAAAACATCTACGGTGATTGGTAGATGGAAGAACTTAGGGGAGGTGACATAGGAAAAAACCTCCTATATAAGAAAAGGAATCTCTTGAGCAAGAGATCCTTGGATCCTTGGAGGCTTGGAGAGGCTTGGAGATCCTTGGATCCTTGGAGGCTTGGAGAGGCTTGGAGATCCTTGGATCCTTGGAGGCTTGGAGAGGCTTGGAGATCCTGGGATCCTTGGAGATAGATCCTTGGAGATAGATCCTTTTGGAAGAGGCCCTTTGAAGAGCTCTTGAGAAGAAGTCCCTTGGGAGGCTGACTCTGGCTGGAACTCCCTCTGGGGAGATTCTGTTCCCCAGACATCCTTGCTTAAGACAAATCTTATAGTGAGTGATAACTGACTGGTTTCTCTCTTAAGGCTTAGGCCTGGGTTGGCCAGGCCTGCCCTGGGCCGACCTATTCTTTTCTCATTAATTCCTTTTCTCTCTCCTTCTCCTTTTCTTTAATTCCTCATTGTATTATTAATTAAATTCTCTAAAAAACCCAGTTGACTTGGGCATATTCATAATTTGGGAATATATTCCCTAGCGACCACCTTATATTTGATTTAAAAACCAAGACACTGTAGTGAAACATATTTTCTGTGGTCAAATTTACTCACCCTCTCTTATATCTATCACAGTTTATATCTTCCACCATTTTAACTCACTACAGTTTACAACATCAACCATTTTAATTATAACAGTATGTATGGTCATAAGGGCTAATAGATACTATAAACTTATACTGTAAGCTTTATCCTTCAAGTAAAAAAACATTAATACTGATTTCATGTACTTCAAGTATCACCAAGGATGGGGGGTGGGGGTGGGGAATCAAATAGTCCATTATAAAAATAAAGAGAAAAAAAATTTTAAATCACAATTTCACAGTTCATATTCCATAGGACAATATATTAGCCAAGGAGAGGCACAAAACAAAAGGTGCTCACTCAAAAATGAGATTTATATCCCTCTTAACTTGGCCAGGGTCCACAATGTGAGTATACAAAATTTTTTCAGCAGGTAAAAGCATTTTAAAAACAGTAGTACAACAACTAATGCAGATTCTAAGAAGTACCAAAATCCCCAAAATTATAAAAGTCCATTTAATGACGATAGCAAACAAACCAACTATCATTAGAATTCACATAACTTGCTGTTTGACATTCAAAAAACCTATGAACACTTGAATACTTGTCACAAGTTCTACAAATTTACCCAATCTTTCAACCTTGGAAGAGATTTTTAACAAATTCTATTATTACCATCATTCCAAAACTTGGTAGGAGAAAAACCTGGAAAAACCTCTGTACAGTTGATGAAGAGTTATAAATATAAGAAATCCATTTCGAAGCTACTAGACTTCACAGGAAAAATCATTCCCACCTCCTGGACGAGAATATAACTCATTTCAGGGTAACTAAGTCACCTGGGCACCTCCCTCCCTCTTAGTATGAGACTCTAACAGTGTAACACAACTGTCTCCAATATGTCCCAACCATTTTTATGTGGAGCCGAGGACCAAAAAGTGAAAATCACTGCAGATATGTCATCCATTACATTTATAATAAATGCAGAGATGTGAAAATACAACAATGCCATTGCACTCTACTTCAGCTACAAATGGACCCTTAACTCTTATTACAAACAACTCAGAGGCAAGCAAATAAATGATTAGTCGGAGGGAGGGATGTTCCGAGATATCTGAAAATCAATTCTGAAGACCCATTAAAATCAATTTAAATTATTAGACTATTAAATTCCCAAAACTTGTATACAGGTTGAAACCAATGTGATGGAGTCCATCCATCAGCTCTGTGTGACAATTAACAAAGGCAAAAAAGGAATAAAATGCTGGTTATGGGCTTTTTACAAAGACATTCTTCAGTAAAATCATAGAGGAGGTACAAATAAAGATAATATAACAGGATATTTCAATCTTGATAGCTTATGAAGTGGTTAAAATCTTGTATTTAGAATTGTGTTACAGAGACTTCTTCATTCTGGGGAGGGGAACAAATTGAAACAGTTAACATCAGTAAGGTAATGAGGTCTGAAAAGGCTTAAAATTCACCTCCAGACTCTTTGAGGTTCCTTCCCCTCCCAAGTACCATCATTCATCACAATTTCTTTGTCCACACCTCTGGGGTCCCCCATACTGAGGGGAGTTCCCACACTGAGTACAGATGTTTGGCTATGAGTTTTTATTTGCCTCATTCGAATAAACTATTCCTCCTATTATCATCACTATTCCTGAAACTTCTATTCCTATTTTCCTGATTCCTCTTCTTACAATTCATAATTACATGGCCCACTTTCCCACAAAAATAATGTTAGTGGTTGTTTTGTGGAATCAGAGAGCTATGATCTATCCTTGCTTTACCATTCCAACTGTTTCAGTTAATTCTTTTATTTCCTTCCTCAATGTCTCCACTAAAGTAGCATTCTCTTTATCCTTCTCACCCTGTTTAGCAGTCAATTCCTTTATTTCCTTCCTTAATGCTCCCACTAAATCAGTGTTCTCCTTTTCCTTAAGTCCCTCAAAATCATGAACTGCCACTCATTTCAATTCTTCAAGGTCCATAGTAGGCCAGTTTGGACAGTTAGTCATAAAACAATTCCCAACTACCTTACAATTGTTTTTTACAGATTGTATTCTGATTTGTCCAAAATCCCTTTCCCTATCAAGATCCAATTCTATATATCTTCTTCCAGGCTCAATAAGTCTATCCATAAACTGGGATGGGTTTTCATTGTCATCTTGCTTAAGATATTCAAATTTAATTCATGTACCAGGGCTATCTGAACATCTTATGACCTTTAGCAATGCATTTCTAGCTTAGCATAGTTGTAAGTAATCTTGCTCTGAATTTGGGTCCCATTTGGGATCTTCAGTCGGCCAACGAGTTGTTCCCTTCCCCTGGGCCTGATTAACAAGAGAAAGAATCTTATTCCTTTCCCTTTCTATAAGCAAGGCCTAGAGAAAATCTTCCACATAAACCCACGTGGGGTTATATGTACGAAAAATGTTCTCAATCCTATTTATGAACAACAGAGACTCAGCTTCAAAGGAAGGCAGTTTTTCTTTGAATCTCTCAATGATCAGTGGAGTGAAAGGTATATCATGTCCAATGTTTACTAAATCTCCACATCTGTTACATGTAGGAACATCTCTTAGAGGGAAAAGGCCTTTATTTGAATCATCTGTGGTAACTGCTGCTTGGCCTGTGTTCTGGAGTTCAATTGAGTGTGTTGTAGTGAGGCTAGTAGGGGAATGGGGTGGGGTGGTTGCATAGAGAGGGAAAGGTTGGTCAGGGGGTGGGGAGGCAGGGCAAAATGATCAAGGTGGGGCTGGGGGATGTGGCAAAGAGAAACAGGGAAGAGACTGGGGGCAAGGTGGAGAGGAATGAGGCCACCACCCCCAGATATGGGATGGAGAGGAGTAGGATGGGTGAAGTCTAAAGGAGGAGCCATAGTACAATGGGTGGGATCAGTCAGGAGGAGGGTATGGAAAAGAACAGCCAAAAGAATAAGGTAAGTAAGAATGGTACAGGTGGGGATAGGGGAGATTGGCAGGCTCTGGGTAGTTAGGATGATATGAGTGGTAGAATAGTAAGGGAGGGTAGAGAAGTAGATTGGGGGGAAAGGAGATGGGAGGAGTAGGGGATGAGTGAGGTCTGACAGGGAGAGGAGCTAAGGGATTCAAGTCCTGGTTTGGGTCAGTATGAGGAGAAACCTCCTCACAGGCCAGGTGGGATGATAGAATATGTTTCTTGCTAGATTTCACTGAAGGAGTTAAGCTAGAATGGTTTGGTTCCAAAGAAAGAATAGTGTCCTCACTGGAGGGAATGGCTAATTTATCAACATGATATGCCCAAAAGAGCCAGTATTTATAATCTTTGGAATCTTTGTTTTTGATGGCTAACTTCAAATCTTTTAAGATCTTAAAGTCAAAAGAGCCATATTTTTGGCCATGTAAAAGATATGTCCATCCAGGCTTTGCAAAATTTTCTAGCTTCCTTCCTTATCATCCAATTCTCCTTAGGAGATTAGGATCATCCCAAGAATTAAAAAGTATATTTAGGGTGGCAACTGGATAGCTCAGTGGATTGACAGACAGGCCCAGAGATAGGAGGTCCTAGGTTCAAGTCTGGCATCAGACACTTCCCAGCTATGTGACTCTGGGCAAGTCACTTAACCCCCATTGCCTAGCCCTTACCACTCTTCTGCGTTGGAACCAATACACAGTATTGATTCCAAGATGGAAGGTAAGGGTTTAAAAAAAAAGTATATTCAGGGGTGAACCAGGAGGAATATTTCCTGATTTCCCTTGATGTGTTGCAGTATTTCCCATGTTTTCTAGTCTGTCTGTCTTAATCTATTTAAGCTAGTTTGAGTATTGCTAAATGGTCAACATAAACAATGAAAAGTTCCTAAAATATAAAAAAAATGGAGACACAAATTTCTTCAATGTTATTGTGGAAGACAATGAGAAGTAGTTTAAAACAAAAAGCTAATGTAAGGAAACAGTAATTGCTGCGCAGCAATAGTATCAATAATGAATGTGTATTTACTGTAATTATTATTGTTATTAATAATATGTATTTTATAAACAGTCTTATTAATAATTAATAACAATAAACAATCATAAACATGTATCAATTATCAATTATAACTATTAGTAATTAATAATAGGTGTTAGTGATTATTGAAAACTAATAATTATTGTTATTGATAGTATTATTAATACTATTGTGTTCTAAAATTATTCCTTAATATTGCATGTAATTAATTTGATTTAATGTTGGCTTTGTTCAATTTTAGAAATTTGGTTTTAATTTAAATTCAATATTATTAATATTTTCTATTTATAATCCATTTATTTAAATGTATTCCATTTAATATCATTATTGTACATCAGTAGGAATAGCAAAGGAATTTTCTTTTTATTTTCCTGCAGTTTTAATTCTTGATAGTAGGTGGCACTATAACTGCATGTAGAGTGGAACATACTTGAGGCTAGGCATTTATCTAAAAGGTGTCAGATAAAGAGAAAGAAAAAAATTGTGGCTTTTGATATGCTAAAGGAAGGCAGGCAGTTTTCAAGGAAAGTTTGAGGGTGGGGGAGGGACAGAAGAAAATAATTCCAAAAAGCACTTCCTCTTAGCCCAGAGGTTCTCAACCTCTCAATTTGTAGCAATGAGAATACATAAATACATATCAGGTATTTACATTCCGAATCATAACTGTAGCAAAATTACAGTTTTGAAGTAGCCACCAAAATAATTTTTTGGTTTGGGGTCACTGCAACATGAGGGGTCACGGCATTAGAAAGGTTGAGAACCACTGTCTTAGCCCAATTCTAAGGACTGTTTGAGAGGGGGAAGGGAGAAGGGAAAGAAAGAGTTAAATCCCTTTCCCTACCCCAGAGTGAACAGCCACATGTTTCTTTCAAAAGTTGGAGGGAGCTGGTAACTGTCAGCGACCCACTCAATCAGTGCCAGTTTTTTAACCAAGGAACTCCTCTCTCTTGGTCTGACTACCAAGTATGAGAGTTCCCTGTTCCAGCCCCTCACTTCCAGATTCAAAATTTGTGTGTGGGGGGGGATCCTAACACCAATTCCTAGGGGGACACCCCTGTGCAATGTTCCCCTAGTCCTCGAAGGCCTCATTGTGCTTAGTTCATTGGGAGCAGGTAGGGCTTTGCATCAGAGACCCAGCAGCCAGCTACACTCACAGTGGCTGAAAGCCTGTGGTTTCATGAGCCAGGAAAACAAAGCCAGGTCCCACAAAAGGCTTCTTCCCCGGTCTCTACCACCCCAGGGAGCTCCTTAACTCTAATTCACAGCCTGGAAGGACCCCCAGGATCCCTACAAGGGGTTCCCCCAACACTGTACTGCACTGGGCTGATCAAAAGGACACTAGGACCTTTTATGCTGTGGAAAGTAAAAAAGCAAGAGCTCCTGTTGGGTCCTAAAACCTACCAAATTCCATATGGGCAAAAAGGTTCCTTCTCCCTATTCAAGCTGAAAGAAAAAAAAGGGAAAGTAAGAGGGGGGTAGGAAATGCCACCTGGGAAGCTTTCCTCACCAATCCAAAGTGATCTGATCTGGGAAAAACAGCAGCCTGTTCCCTCTCTAGGCCAAGGTTCGTTTCACATATGAAAGCAGAGGAGCAAACAAAAACTGATTCTATTCACCTATGCTTACCTAAGCACTTTCTCAAAACTTCTCTCAGAAGAAAATTAAAAGTCCGTAAATAAAAATCCCAGTCTAGTGGTTGCCATCTGTAAGAATTAAATTAATACTCCTACCCAGTTATTATATAAAGTTTATTAATAGAAAGGGTAAAGACTAAAGTTAAATCTCCCTGCCTTACTCCTATCTCAAACCACCTAGCCTAGCCTTCATTAAGTTCTTCCTCTCCCTCCTTACCTGCCTGCTCTCTCCCCAAGTTCATTCAAAAGCCCAGAAAAGACCTTCCCCCTCCCTTTTAGTGATGTACAGCCCGTAATGGACACAAATCTGGTGTAACTGTGTTATGTGAGAAATGTTGACGGACAGGTCAGGCTACTCAGGAGGAGGAGGGAATGAACTTCCTTGACACAGTTAGGAGTTGAATAACTTGGGGAAGTGGACACTGAGTCCTGAGTGCTTGCTGACCATTGCCGCCACTTCCAGGGTCATGCTCTCTAATCCTTCTGTGCTTATGACTGGGGATACAAAAGAAAACCAAGAAAACATTCCCTGCCTCCATTTCATTCTCCAGGCCTCCAAATAAACACAAAACTCACCTGTAATCAACGAAATAAACAAGAAAGTTTTACATGCCTACAGTGTGAAGGAACTTTGCTAATCCAATTAAACAACTGTGCGTCTTAGGTGGTTCAGTGGATGGAACATCCAGTCCTGGATTAAAATCTGGCCTCATATACTTCCTAGCTGTGTGACCCTGAGCAAGTCACTTAATCCCCCATTGCCTGACCCTTAAGACTCTTCTGCCTTAGAACTGACACTTAATACCAATTCTAAAACAGAGTAAGGAGTTTTAATTAAATAGTCCTTGCCCTCAAGGAGCTTCCATATGCTAAGTTAAGGCAAAGGGTCAAAGGAATAAGTGGGGGAGATGAACCTGAAAAAGCCAAACTCTAAAACTTTAATGGACATGATCAAAGTTAGAGGGTCATTCCCTAGGTTAATTCTCTCTGGTCTATGTCATCTAATAACTCCACCTTTATCCTAGACCCTAAGAAAAATATTCCATAAGGCAACCCCAAGCATAGATCCCTGGGCATTGCCCTGGAGGCCTTCCAGCTGGATGTCAAACCACTAAGGAGGACTCATGGGTCCAGCCATCAGCCAGCTCAAAATCCCTCCTGGTCCTACTACCAAGCTTGCATTGCTCCCTCTGGGTAAACTGCTCAGACCACATCTCCTGACAGTCCTGTGTGGCTCCACATGGGGAGCACTTGCTTTGGGTGATCCTCAACAAACATTTCTTTAAAAAGACTTCTTGTTCTCCCTCCATCAATCTTTCCTCACATGTCCAATTTGCAAGGATACAAAGTGACCTTCCCCTAGAACCCTTGTCCTGAGATGTTCTTGTAAGTACACCTTCTTCCCAGACAACTCTGACCTTCCCTCATTTCTCACAAACAAGACATGGGTGCCCAGAGCCACGTTCCAGTCACAAGTCTCCTACAGTCTCAGTGGTGGCTGTGTCCAAGAGACTTCCTCGCACCAAGCCTTAATGTCTGTGTCAGCAGCCTGCATTTTGGGAATTGGTGTCTACATATTTGTAGCCGGGGGCTTTGTTTCCATGTTGCTTCCTAGGAATGCCTATCTTCTTTGTTATAGTTATTCTCTATTTTCTTAGCTGGATGGAGGTTCCAAAGCAGTTTTTTCCATCCTTTCTCCTTTTCAGTCTAACATCTCACGAGTTAGAAAACCTGATCAGGAGCCCAGAAAGCTGGATCCTCTCCAAACAACCTTAAAATAACTCTTTGAAACGAATACTGGAGTGACAGAACCAACAAGGGGATGGAGTGAAACAACTCTCCTTTAGAAAACAACTTGGAAGTTAGGCAAAGAGGATCTGTTCTCTGGGGTGAGAGGGGAAACTAGCCGGCAGCAAAGCATGCTAAGGAGTACTGTTACAAGCCTACACAGCAGGTCACCCACCTCCCAGCTACTGATCTGGGTTCTGAACCTGGGCCCAAGCCAACTCTGAGAAAAACAAAGACCCCACACCTACCCCTAGAAGTTCCAAGCCCTAGCACAAGCTGAATGAGAGCCCAAGCCCTAGCACAAGGCAGTCCACGATATGCCTAGCCCATGCAAGCCTAAGGGAAGGCCAAGAGCCCTGTTCAGGTCTGAGATGATGGCCAGAGTTCCTGTGCAAGGAAGTCTGCAGGGCACTTGACTTGTACAAGTCCACAGCAAGGCCCAGAGTCCCAGCACAAGGAAGCTCACAGTGCCCTGAACCCTGCAGATCATCAGCAGTTCCTGGAGGAAACTGAATCAGCAGTTCAAGGTAGCTTTCAGAGTTCCCAACCCACAGGCTATCATATCACATGGGAAGAATTAAAACTTGCAGAGACTTAGAACTAGAGCTGAGGGTAGCAGCAAGAAAAAAAAAAATTGAAGTTTAAGAAGGTGTCCTCTCTACCCTGAGAACAGAACCCACCTTCAAAAGAAAAACAGAAGTAAAAAAACTGGCTGGGAGAATGAGCAAATAGCCCCCCACCCCCAAAAATATCCAACCAAAGAAAATTACTCTGGCATCCAAGAAGAGCAAGGCACAGACTCAGAAAGGGAGAAGTGAGAGCAAAGCATCCACACACAAAACTTCAAAGAAAAATGGTAACTGAGAGCTCAAAAGGCAATTTAAAAATTAAATAATGGGAAAAAATTAAATAACAGGGGCAGAAGAAAATTGTGAAAAGAAATGAAAGTAATGCAAGGAGAAAACAATACCTTAAATACAAGCAGAATTGGCCAAATGAAAAAAAAAAGATACAAAAAACTAATGAAGAAAAGATTTTCTTCAAAAGTAGAATTGGCCAAATGGAAAAGGAAGTTCAAAAGTTGACAGAAGAAAATCATTTCTTGAAAATTAGAATTGGGCAATTAAAAGCTAATGATTCCATGAGACATCAAGAAACAGTAAAACAAAATCAAAAGGGATGAAAAATTAGAAGAAAATAAGAAATCACTCATTGAAAAAACAACTTACCTGGCCTAAATGTATATGTACCAAATGGTATGGCCTCCAGATTTTTAAAGGAGAAATTAAATAAATTTTAGAAGAAAATAGACAATAAAATAATACTAGTGGGGGCCCTCAACCTTTCCCTCTCAGAACTAGATAAATCTAACCAAAAAATAAATAATAAAGACATAAAGGAAGTGAATGAAATGTTATAAAAGTTAGATTTAATAGCTGTCTGGAGTAAACTGAATGGGGATAAGAATGAATATAATTATTTTTAGGAGTACATAGTACTCTAAACAAAAAATGACAATGTACTAGGTGTAGTGTTGGCAAACCTTTTAGAAATCAAGTGCCCAAACTACTACACTTTCAGCTGCCTAGAGTCACTCACACACACACACACACACACACACACACACACACACACACACACACACACACACTACTCCAGACACTGGAGGAAGTGCTCACATTGGGCTGCTGGGCAGAGGAGTAGGGCATGTGAAAAATGTCCTCGGGCACTGTGGAGAGGGGCAATAGAGCAGCCCCGTCCATGCCACCAGAGCACATGTGCCATGCCTTCAACAAAATGGTACTAGGGTATAAAAACTTCACAACTAAATGCAAAAAAAAAATTATAAATGCATCCTTTTCAGATCATAATGCAATAAAAATTATAATATATAAAGATCCATGGAAAGACAAATTAAAAATTAATTGGAAACTAAATAATCTAATTCTAAAAAAGGGGTGAGTCAAAGAACAAATTATAGATACAATAAATAATTTCATTAAAGAGAATGGCAATGAAGAGACAACATATGAAAACTTATGGGATATTGCCAAAGCAGTACTTAGGGGAAAATTTGTATCTCTGAATGTTTACATCAATAAAACAGAGAAAAAGCAGAGAAAACACACAAATTAAAAATCCCCAATTAAAGATATATTCATCAGTCTTTCTTAGAGATCATCTGGATGCCAAGGCCCTTTGCCAGAAGTCTGTCATAACTACATTTTAAAACAGATATGTCAGACTTACAACCTACAGCCAAAGTCCCCTAACCCTGCCAGAATCAGATTAAAATGTCATTGGGAAATGTTGAACAAAATAAATAAAAATACAATATTGATAGTGAATTTGTGGTTTTCTAAGTTAATATTCAGGATACTATTTCTATTGAAGTTTGTTACCACGGCTTTAAGCCATGGTCTTCAAATCTAACTCCCATCTTTAGGCACCATCTTCTCAGCCAGATATTCACTCCTCAAACTCACTACCTTTTCTGTATCCTTTGACTAAAATGGGCAGCAATAATGCAAACCTCACATGTGTCTTTATAGTCTTAGGTTTTGTGCCTAAGATGTTTTCCTTTTTGCTTATGGCTTTCTGGGTCCCTACTGGCAATATCATCTCTACCAATGACAGCCACTAGAAGTGGAAAGAAGTATCTTTTCCAGTGTCTTTGAGAGGTTCTCAGTGATGTCTTTGATTCATGCTACAAGAAGACACTTGAATTCTCTATTTTTATTAAGTCCAAAAAGAGCTGCTTCAGGACCCTGAGTGACAAAAGAAGTCACTAACAGTCACTTATCTCCTCTTCCTCTGACCTTTACTGATCAGCTTGCTGTTCTAAGTACTATCTAAAATTTTGACAATATCAATATGTTAGAGAAGACAGGAGCCTTTATTTCTTTAAAGGGTTATACAAAATGTATCAGGACAGTAAGTATAATAAAACCTTATTAATTAGACATAACTAAAGGAACATGGACAGCTAGGTGGCACAATAGATAGAATACTAGGCCTGGAGTAAGGAAAACCTGAGTTTAAATACAGTCTGAGATTCTTATTAGCTGTGTGATCCTGGATAAATCACTTAGCCCTATTTGCCTTTGTTTCCTCGTCTGTAAAATGAGCTGGAGAAGGACATGGCAACTTATTCTAGTATCTGAGCAAAGAAAACCTTAAATGCAGTCACAAAGAGTTGGATACAACTGAACAATAAACAACAAAGAAAGACCTATCTGATTTTTGAAAGCTGTTCATTTTTTAAAAACTTTTAAAAGAAATACAATTTTATTGTAAAATATATTTAGTACTTTGACCTAGACTCATGTTGGCAAACCAATGGCAGCATGCCTCTTCATGGCAGCATGCCTCCCCATGCCAGAGGAGGCTGCTCCATCCCCCCTTTCCACAGTACCTAAAGACATTTCTCTCATCACATGCCCCTCTGCCAAACAGCACAATGCAAGCACTTCCTCCCTCCCTTGTTTGGGAATTGGGGGAGGGATTCTCACAGGTGGCTTGAGGGTGCAGTTTGGGCACAAACTCTAAAAGGTTTGCCATCACTGACCTGGCCTAACAAAGCTTTTGACAATGGATTGGTAAGAAGAGATGTAGTTTTAATAACTAGGAAAGAATTACTAAAAACAAGAAAATCAAAACCCTAGCTAAAGCAGCGCTGCCTTGTATAATTAAAGTTATTCAGTTCCTAGGTCATAGGGCAATTTTTTAGTGTTTCAAGATAGTTTCCATTAAGTAAAAAAATTTAAATCTTCAAAGCAAAATATTAGAATTTTGCAAGGCCTTAAATATCATCTTTTTCCACCTCCTATTCAAAGCACTGTTAAAAGAGATCTTATTTTAGGCCTCACTCTGGTCAATGAGGCAAAATCAGGAAAAGAAAGGTAAAAAGTATGTTATGGATCCACCAAGGCAACAAGAAGTTACAGTGTGGATCAGCCCTAATTTCCCACCACAAGCTGTTTTTATACAAAAAACTTTTCCTCTAAAAACTTCTCAAATAAATGTACAGTTCTCATAAAACTGCTCTTTTAATTCTTCTGGGAATTCTGATTGGACTTGTGCCCCCAGATGCATTTTTCTCTGCTTTGCTTATAAATGTTTTTGAGTCATTCTCATCTTTTGAGTTTCCCTGTCTCCATAATAGCTCATTGTGGTGGGATTCCTTTTCTGTTTGCCCATTCTTCCAGTTGAATTCTTGACTTTGAACTCAGTATTTGTGCTGGACTCTGCTCATTTCTGGGGGGAATGTCTGGTCTGAGTTTCTATTGTCTTACATACTTCTGCTTTCATAGCTCAGGCTGGGAATCTGAAGGCTTTCAATGCTCCCAAAGTAATGTAATTTGGGGCAATGAGCTCTGCAACCCAAGTTTGGGTCTGTCAGCTTGTTCTGGGTTGAGAGATTTAGCAGACTAATGCTGGACTTTGCCACTACTCTTAGCCCACCAAGAGGCTCTGCAGGTTCAGAACAACTGACCTGCTTACCCCTATCTGGTCTGGGGCTCCTGCCCTGCTTATCCCACTGCAGACTTCCACCCTGGGCTAGAGGACAGAATAAAGCCTCCCCTGATCTGAGCCTGGGATCAGATATACAACTACTGTTTCTTTTGAGATTGTACTCTGATCAATAAACAGCTTGGGCCTGCTAGCAAACATTCTTTTTTCCTTGATCCTTTCTTCAGTTTGACCCAAAACTGGAGCTCCTGGAGGCACTGGTTCAGACACCCTGTGGGCTCTCTTCCTGCCTTGGGGTCATGTTTCTGCTTGCTATGCTTATGGCATGCTCCTGGTCAAGCCCTGTCTCTAGCATCCCCTGATTTCTCTGACTTCCTAAGCCTCCGTGACTGGGAAAACAACTCACTGTGTCTTTTTCTTGTATTTCCTCATCAGAATTCATTACTGTGCATTTTCTAAATCTTTGTGGAGGAGGTCTGGTAGAGAAACTAAGCTATATTATTTGCTGCTACTCCATCTTGACTACCTTCCAATGACCAACTCTAATGGCCTTTTCTCAATTCTGATCCTTGATTTCTCTTAATCATCCTTTTTTCTACTATGAGGATTAAAAATTCCAAGAGGGTTCCAGGTTCCAAGTAAGAAAATCAATTTATTGATCAGGCTAGCAATAAACAATAAATTGGTCAGTAATCTCTCTTGGTGATCAAAGACCCAGACATTTAGCATCTTGAGCCATCCAATACAATTTTGGAATTTCATTGTTCAACCTTCCGTTAAACGTCTCCAATTGGTGGAGACCTAATGAGGAGGCCTAATTTTTTATACAGGCCTTCTCCAATTCTTTCATGATGATGGAAAATCACATACCCAATCCTAGGATTCCAATTCCCAGATTAAGAACTATTTATGCCCAGTTAAGCTTGACATTGGCCAATTCTCTTCAACTGGGGAATCTAAGGACACCACCCTGTTGGCCACAGACATACTTGGTTCAACTAGCTTCTGTTAACTACACAAGACAGAGCTCATAATCTCAATTTCAATCATCCCAATTTAGAAGCTGCTTTGGGGTAGGTATGGGAAAATATTCCATGGTTTGTTAGAAACAAAGGTATGAAGAAATAGGCTTGAAAAACAGATTGAGCCTCAACTTGAAATAATGATTACTTAGAAATTTTAAAATGATAAATCTTTTTTAAATTTTTTTTATTTTTTCCTTTTTTTTTAAGAATATTTTTCCATGGTCACATGATTCATGATTCCTCCACCCCATTCCCCACTCTTTCCTCACCCCTCCCAAAGCCAACAAGCAGTTCCACTGGGTTATGCATGTATCATTGTTCAATACTTATTTCCATGTTATTCATATTTGCAGTAAAATGATCTTTTAATATCGAAACCCTAATCACGTCCTTATCAAACTACATGATCAATCCTATGTTTTTCTTCTGTATTTCTGCTCCCACAAGTCTTTCTCTGGATATGGATACATTCTTCTTTCTCATAAGTTCCTCAAGATTGTTCTGGGTCATTGTATGGCTGTTAGTAGCAAAGTCAGTTACATTCAATTGTGCTACAGAAGGTCTCTGGGTACAATGTTCTCCTGGTTCTGCTCCCTTCACTCTGCATCAATTCCTGGAGGTCATTCCAGTTCACATGGAATTCCTCCAGTTCATAAAATGATATAATCTCAGAAATAAATCTTAGTATGCTCTCATATCTAGGTTTTAGTGATGCTGCTCTCTCCTATTTCTTGTCCTACCTATCTACCTTCTTCTTAGTCTCTTTTGCTGATTTTTCATATGCTATTCCCACTGACCAAGGGTGCCCCTTAAGGCTCTTTAATGGGACACCTTTTCCTTCTCCTTTTATACTACTTTGTTTGATGACCTCATCAACTCCTGTGAGTTCAATTATGATCTCTAGGCAAATGATTCCAGGATGTCTTTATCCAGTCTTAATCATTTTCTTGACTTCCAGTCCTATAACTCCCACTACCTATTGGATATCTCAAACTGGATGTCTCATAGACATTTTAAACTCCTTGTATCTGAAACTGAACTCATTATCTTTTCCCAGAAACCATTCTCTTTTCTGATTTCCTTACTATCCAGGGAACCATAATCTACCTAGGCACCCAATCCAGGTACCATTTTCAAGTCCTCCATCTCACTCACCCTACAAGATTAATGTTGAAAAGTTCACTTGATTCTACCTTCACAACATCTATCCTCTCACACAGCTGCAGGTCTGGTATAGGCCTTCATCAATGTAAAAACCTTTTGGTTGATCTCCCTGATTCAAGGCTCTCCCCCCTCTAGTCCATCTTCCACTCAGCTACCAAAGTACCCTTCCTAAAGATAGGGATGACCATGTCACCTCCCCATTCAATAAATGCCAATGACTCCCTGTTGCCTCCAGGATCCCTCTCCATACTGGTCCTTCTCTTCTTCCTATGCTTGACTCCCTTCTGTGTACTTTCTAGGAGAGGCATCAAACCCATGGCCTTCAAGTTACCTGAGACCACCCACCACACTCCCAAAGGCAGGCCAAACCACAGTCAAATGTAGTTCTGATCTGATTGTAATGTATTGATGTAGTAATAAAAGAAATCTATAAACATATGGTTTTCTGAGTCTATATGTGGCCTGAAAAGATCTCATGTCTAGTTTAGTGGCCTTCATTTCCATTGGAATGCTCAACTGTCTAGTGACACCAACTTTTTTGCTATTTCTCAGGCTTGATCCTCCATGTCTTGACCCCCCAAAACTGGAATACTCTCCCTCATCACCACTGTTACAATTAAAATGATCTTGACTGAATTTTGGATAAGAATTTCAATTTATTGATTATATTGAGTTTAATGGTTAGGCCAGCATAATAAATGATAAAGTGACATAGGTATCCATGGCCCTCTCAAATGACCAGGAACCCAGAAGCTAAGGTCAGGCAGCTTAATAAATAGTTTTAGGAATTCATTATTCAGCCCTTCCCTTGAACATCCCAAGACATTTCTAATTGGTAGATACCTAATTAAGAGATGGTCTGTCAAACCATCTACCCCTCCTCATCACCATTAGGGAGAGATGGTGGGTTTATCACATACACAGGAATAAAACCTTTCTTCCTTTCATTTATTTAATAAATTCTGCTAATAAGAAAGACATTCTTTGGTATTCCTAAGGACAAAGAAAATGCAAGAGGAGGTAGACTAGATGGTATCTTTAACCCAGATCTTAGACACAAAAATATACAGTAATTCTCCCTAACATACAGGAATTAATTTAGGGCTTTCTATTCTAGAGCCCTTATATAAGATTTAATACAGTATATGAAAAATAAATTCTCATACCACTATCTCTTGGCTTCCTTAGCATTCTTCAAGTCTTAACTCAGATCCCACCTTCTTCAAGAGACCTCTCCCTGTGAATTTTAGATTTTACTCCACCCCGCTTAGTTTTTAGAATTCAAGCAACCAGGAATGTAGACACCCCCACTTAAGGACTAAGTGTGGGGGAGGAAGGTTTATGACACATGTATGCTAGCAAGTAACAAATCAGAACACAACTGACTGACCCCCTGTGATGTCCAAAGCCAAGTTTAAGCCACCATGGGTATATGTGAGACACAGGAAGTGATGTAAACTGCCTTTATATTTCACATCACTTCCTGTGAGAGGGACTGGGCAGTAGAACTTGACTGTGGAAGAGCTCCAGCATGAGACCTCAGACTGCTTCCCTTAGATTGTCACGTGGTGAGTGTAAGGCTTACTCCCCTTTCCTTGGCTTTTCTGGAGGCACAAGCCTCTGGAGAGGCTCATCTCTTGACTCCTTTTCCCTTGGCTTTCTGGAGGAACCAGCCTCTGGAGAGCCCCTCATCTTGGAGGAGGCCTCGTGGTTGGAAGTCAAGCTAGATTTAATCCTCTGCCCCCCACTGCCCCCCTTGGCTGGGGCCTCTGAACTCCTGCCTGATATCTCTCTCTTTTTCTTCTCTTTCTTTCTTCCTTAATATCTTCACTCTATTGTAAATAAACCACTATAAAATTCCATTCTGACTTGAGTATTTCATTGGGATTTAGAATTTAAATCCCTGGCGACCAAGTAAAAATATATTCAATCCAACCATAAATTTTACCCCTAACAGTCTGGCTAATCCACAAAGGTTGTGATGACTACCCTCAACTTCCCTGAAAATGTCTTTCCTCTTTCTCTCTTTACTGCCTCCTCAAGTGGTGGTAGTGGCAAAATTGTCATTCTCGGTCATGGAGGGACTACCACTACTTCCTCAAGTAAGCCTGTAATTTAAAAATAGCTGCTAAATCAGGTGAGTATAAAACTTTTTTTTCTTCTTTTCTCCTTAAATTGAATATAATACAGCCATTTTTAACCTTAAGTGACAGGGCCCTGAGGCCTCAGCTGGGGAAGCTATTTCCAAACCCCCTTGCCTTAAGGAACAAACAGCCAAATTAGCCAACCCTCAGTTTTCAAGAAGGGGGGGGGGGGGGAGGAGGGGGTTGCTGCAGTACTGGCTGGTTTGTTCCTTAATTAGCTGTGAGGGCAAAAACCTGGAGGAAAAGCTTTCACTCCTCTTAAGAGGGTGGAAATAGTCCTCAATCTGCCCCAGAAGAAAATATACTTTCTTTTTTCCAAACCCCACTGTCTCTAGGTTAACTTAAGTGAGAAGTAAAACCTGGAGAGATCAGTGAGAAAAAGTAGTGTTAAAAGTAACAACAACAACAAAAAAAACTGGTCCTTTTTTCCCTAAGAGGCTTTTACAGCCCAAATAAGGAAAAAAATAATTTATAAAAACTTTTTTTGCCCCTGGCCATTAAAAAAAAAAAAGCTGCTCAGAAGCTGCTTCCTAGAAACACATGGTTCTGGCTGTTTTAGCCTGAGGAGAAAGAGAGAAGGGCTTGTGACCCCTCCCAAACTTAGCCTCTTAAAAAAAAAAAAACTCAGCCTCAGGCAAAAGGCTTTGTTTTCTGTCTGCCCTTTCACCCAGAAAAGTAAATTAAATTAAAAGGCTTTTAAAAGGGACCACATCCTTTTAATTTTTCACACCCTGACTTTAACCCCTAGCCATTAGCACCATCTACTGACTAAAACCAGAATTATAAGTAATTTAACAAATAAAATATACATATATACTAGATAAATAAATAAAAATGAATGCTACATTATATGAAAGTTTTATGGATTTTGAACAATTATGAACCTTAAAGATTCCAGAATGCTTCCCATTCCTTATGTTCTTAAGTAATTTTATTTTTCTATTCCTAAATATTGTGACAAGAAATGCTACCACATGAAAATTTAAAGCTGAAATGCAGGCAGACAAGCAAAACCAATTGGATAATTTTAAATACTTCTTACATGGTCAAATGGCAAATACTGACCCCACCCAAAACATGACATATTTTTACAAATCTGTTCCTGAACCTCTAAATGAGGAAAATCTTTCCCCTGAAATAGAGATGGAAGACCTATCTCCTATAGTTCAGGTGCAGAACTACCTCTCACATGCTCTGCAACTCTTTGCTGACCTTACTTCCCAAGATCCTTCTCCTGAAATCCCAGCTTCCCCTGTTCTTTCTCCCACCCCAAAACCAATTCCAGTCCCAAGGAAATCTCATCCTTCTAACAAAACTGTTTCTATCCAAATTGACTCACCCTTACCCAATTCAACTAGAGACCTTTTTCCCTTAAGGGAAGTGTCTGAAATAGGACACAATGGGGATGTGGTGACCCTAGGGCACCATATACCTTTTACTCCCCAAGATGTAAATGAATTAACACAAAATGTTCTCACATATGAACAAGATCCCTTTGTGGTAACGAAAAAAAAAATGGCAGACATTTTTTTCAGTATAATCCATCTTACAAAGACCTTGAAAAATCTACCTTCAGGCAGGTTTTTTGAGGAGCTTTAGAAGCAGGCAAAGAAAGAGGGAAATGTGGCCTCATCCCCAGTGGCAGCTACAATTCCCATATTTAAGAGCAGGAGAGGCAACCATCAAAAGAACAAATTGGAAAGGGATGGGATTGTGCTTGTTACTATGGCCCCTCACCCTAAGAGTCAGAGTACTTCTCACTAATTGTGTGTGTGTGTGCTTTGATTTTTTCAAAGACTACATTTTATAGATTTAATTTATCTAGCTGTCTCTGTCCTTAAGCTACCTGGTATTCTTTTGTTTTAAGCAAGAGGATACCTCTGAGAGTCACCCACCAGTGAGTGGGCCTAGCTCAGGGCTAGGATCTCATCCCACAGCCCACTTGTAGGGAGTTTTCATTCCTTAAATGGAGGCACAAGCACTAGCCCTTTTATAGCTAATTGCTATAGACCCAGGCCATTAATGAATCTGCCTCACGGACACAAAACTAGTAGTAAAAAAGGGTTATATGAATGTTTTCTTTTTTCCAAATTTAACAAGTACCAATATTTCAATATACAAAGATTATTTTAAAAAGGAATGCATATGAAGCTGTACCGGTCTTCCATAATTTGTCTTTCTCAAACACACTGCTTTTTCAAAATAAATAAAAACATATAGGAAGAAAATTAAAGGACAAGTGAATGTTTCTAATTATCAAGGGTAAAATTTCCCAAGAAATTCAAAGAGATCATTACCTGAAAGTGACACTCTACTCTTACAAAGTCTAGTAAAGCCATTCTTCCTGCCCAGGTGCTGGAAAACCCTGGGATAAAGTCTGTTCAGGTTGAAGCAGTTTTCTTCAAATGGAATGTCTATATTTCCCAATAAGAAAAATCCCGTTGGTGCATATATACAGCCATCTTCCAGGAAAATCTTCAAGGACATTTTAAAGCCTGGAGTAGATGATCTACTTTTCACCCCTAAGAAATCAACTAGAAAAAGAAAAGAAAAAGAAAAATTCATGCAAATCTATAATGTTTTTACCCTCAAAAACCCTCTTATCAAATGCCTGGCTATCCACAGTTGTATGTTAAACACTGCACATACAAAAAGGGGCATGAAGAATCACAAATCTCCACAATTCTTGTCATAACTTTGGAAGGACTACCTCCTCCCCACCCCCCACCCCCAGCCCCATGGGGAGATTCCCTCAATATGGGGATACAAGCTTCCCCAGACTGTGTGCTGGGTCAGAGCATACATAAAAGATCCATTTTCCTTGCATTCCTACAGTGTTAAAGAAAGGTGACTTGGATTAAGAGGAAGATCCTGTGTGGCTTCTCCTTGCATTCTTGATGCACACAGATAGGTACCTCCCAGCTTGCTCCTGATAAGCACAAGATATAAAATCTCAGATATACACTGGACAGTCATCATCCTATCTCTAGCCACTTAGTGTGAAGATGGGATTAACTCTCCCCTGCCCATTTTTAGATTAATCACCAAAAGCATATGCACCCCACTTATCCTTAAGTATGGGGAGATCTGTGACCCACATGTGCTATAGCGGGTAATGAATCAGAAATTTGTGCCCCCTGAGCAGTCCTAAGCAAAGCTATAGCTTCGATTGGTCCACATAAAGTGGAAGGAAGGCACAGGAAGTGACGGAAGGAAGGGTTTTTATTTTATTTTTATTTATTTTTTTTTTTGCCACTGAATTAGTCTTTATTAATTGTTGAATTTTAAATGCTACTACCATTAAGGTTCTCTGGGTTCATGCCTTCCTTGCAGCACATGCATCCTTCTCAGGAGAGAAGGAAAGTGATATTGGCAAAATCAATCTTCTATATAAATATCAGCTGCTATTATTATTTTTTTTAAAATATATTTTATTTGATCATTTCCAAGCATTATTCGTTAAAGACATAGATCATTTTCTTTTCCTCCCCCCCCCACCCCCCATAGCCGACGCGTAAGTCCACTGGGCATTAGATGTTTTCTTGATTTGAACCCATTGCTTTGTTGATAGTATTTGCATTAGAGTGTTCATTTAGAGTCTCTCCTCTGTCATGTCCCCTCAACCTCTGTATTCAGGCAGTTGCTTTTTCTCGGTGTTTCCACTCCCATAGTTTATCCTTTGCTTATGAATGGTGTTTTTTTCTCCTGGATCCCTGTAAGTTGTTCAGGGACATTACACCGCCCCTAATGGAGAAGTCCATTACGTTCGATGATACCACAGTGTGTTTGTCTCTGTGTACAATGTTCTCCTGGTTCTGCTCCTCTCGCTCTGCATCACTTCCTGGAGGTTGTCCCAGTTCACAAGGAATTCCTCCACTTTATTATTCCTTTTAGCACAATAGTATTCCATCACCAACATATACCACAGTTTGTTCAGCCATTCCCCAATTGATGGGCATCCCCTCATTTTCCAGTTTTGGGCCACCACAAAGAGCGCAGCTATGAATATTTTTGTACAAGTCTTTGTGTCCATTATCTCTTTGGGGTACAGACCCAGCAGTGCTATGGCTGGGTCAAAGGGTAGATATTCTTTTAGCACCCTTTGGGCATAGTTCCAAATTGCCCTCCAGAATGGTTGGATCAGTTCACAGCTCCACCAGCAATGAATTAATGTCCCTATTTTGCCACATCCCCTCCAGCATTCATTACTTTCAGAAGGAAGGGTTTTTAAAAGGCCCAAGAACTTCCTGTATCCAGCTCTTTCGCCTTGGAACTTGACCTTGAAGGAGCTCCAGCTTGAGGACCTTGGACTACTCTTCAGTTTTCCCTTAGAACTACCATGTGGATGGGTGAAAGGGGCTGACTCCCTTTCCTGGCTTTTCTGGAGGTACTAGCCTCTGGAGAGGCCCCTTGTCTTGGAGAGGCCTCATGACTAGAACCTTTGTTTAATCCACCTGTGGGCCCCTTTTGCTGCAGCCTCTGAAGCCTTGCCTGGTTTGGACCAGGCCACAGTAAACACCTACTCTCTCTCATTTCCTTACTTTCACTCTCTATTTTATAAATACATTTCTATAAAGTCATTCTGACTTGAGTAATAATTTCTAGCAACCACGCTTATATATTTAGTCCAACCCTTTACTTTGGAACCCCTACAGTAGGCCCTGGTGTGAAGCCCCATCTCCTTGGGGCGTGGGGCGCCACCTGCACACCGTCTCCCGGCCTCTCCACATGACTTCCAAAGGAATACATTTCTCTCTTTAGTTTTAAGCCAAGTTCTGGAGTCCTGCAGTTCCACCTCCAAGCCCTCCCTGCATCAGGTCATGCAGCAGCCGGCGGTCGCTCTACCGCACCCCTCCCACTGGAAGTTTGTGATGGGCAAATGCTAGATTTGACCCAGATGGAGAGTAGAATAGGAATTACTTGGGACAAGCAATAGTTTTGATAGGATTTTCTTTGGTGCTAATAACACTCAAGTGGCTAACTCAGAAGGCCTCAGCTTGACCAGATGAAACTACTCTACTGAGTCACTTTCCCCACCTTTAACTAGCTCTTTGTCATCCAGATGCTAAGCTTAAGGTCACATATTTCATGCCTTCATTTATTGTGGTTTTAGTTCCACAGTCTATAGTCTTTAAGAATGGTGATTACTCCACGGAGTCAGGTGAAAATTGTAGCTCTCTTAAGGAGAGCCTCACAGGCAGCTGAGTGGCTCAGTAGATTGAGAGCCAGACCTAGAGACAGAGGTCCTGGGTTCAAATCTGACCTCAGACACTTCCTAGCTGTGTTACCCTAGCCAAGTAACTTAACCCCCATTGCCTAACCCTTACAGCTCTTCTGCTTTGGAACCAAGATTGATTCTAAGGCAGAAGCTAAGGGTTTTTTTTTTAATTAAAATAAAAACAATAGAGAGAGCCTCAATAATTATTCAGAGATATCACAGAGGCCTCTGGTATGGGGAGCTCATACAAGCACCCAATGAAACAAGTTCAGAGAAAAGTACAACTGATGGTTTTTGTCATCCAAGATTATACTAAAACCATTGTAGACGAAGCCCTCTTAAACCTATACTATCTGGGCATCTGTATCAGATTATAAACCATTCACTCAAAAGTACTTTGGGAATTTTTTTCTCTCCAGTAGACCTAAAAGTCTTGTTCCCAATTTAGAAAAATGAACTCTGATAAACACACTAATATACTGAGAAAGTGAATTATTTTAGAATTACAGAAATTGTGTCATGTATCAGAAAATATCATGAAAGTTATTCAAGAAATATTATGGTGTCATAAGAAATTACAAAATGGGCAATTTCAAAGAAAATTGGGAAGACCTAAATGAAATGGCACAGAGTGAAATAAGTACCCAGAACAATGTGTATAATGACAACAGCATTATAAAGAAAAACAATTTTGAACAACTTTAGAACACTGATCAATGCAATGATAAAACACCAAAGACAGATGAAAAATGAAGCATGTTACCCCTTGAAGAAAGATGTTGGACTGAAAATAACAGCAAGAGATAAAGATTTTTCAACATGGCCAGTGAGACAACTTGCTTCATTTGGCTACACATATTTGTTATGAGGGGTTTTTACTTTTATTTCTTTTTTTTGTTGTTGTTTGTTCAACTGAGAAAAGGATAATAAAGAAAAAATACATGTCTGTTTTGTTTTGTTTCTTAATTTTAAAGTCAGAAAAAAAATTATCTGAGAGAAGAAAATTAGGATACTTCAAAGGACTCATCTGCTTTAAATCTCAATGAAAATCTATGGGCCAGGAATAAATGGAACTTTTCTTAGAATGAATAAGTAGTTTCTGTCAAAAACCAAAAGCAGAGATTAACTGTAATGAGAATAAACTGGAAGTCTCCCAAATAGGATTGGCAAAGATGTCCATTATCATTAATATTATTCAATATTAATTCTAGAGGCTAACTATAGCAATAAAATAAAAAAAAGAAATTGAAAGTATAAGAATAGGCAATAAGGAAACAAAATTACCAGAAAACCCTAGAGAATCAACAACAAAAAAATAACTAAAACAATTAACTTTAGCAAAGTTGCAGAATATAAAATAAACCCATAAAAAATCATTAGCATTTCTACATATTACCAACAAAAATCAGGAGAAAGAGATAAATGAGAAATTCCATCGCAAATAACTGCAGTCAGTATAAAATACTTGGAATTCTACCTGCCAAAACAAACCTAGGAAATATATGAGTACAATTACCAAAAACCTCTCAAACAAATAAAGAAATATCTAAAAGGCACTGATTGTTCATGGGTAAGTTGAGGTAATATAATAAAAATGACAATACTACTTAAATTTATTCATTCAGTACCACACCAATAAAACTACCAAATAATTATTTTATATAGATAGAAAAAATTAAATTAAATAAAATTCATCTGGAGGAATAAAAAGTCCAGAAAATCAAGGGAATCAATGAAAAGTTAAGGAAGGAAGGCTAACAGTAACAGATCTACACTATATTACAAAACAATCTGGAACAGATAAAAAATAGATTAATCAATGGAATAGATTAGGCACACAGTGTACAGTAATCTGATGTTGACAAATCCTAAGATACAAGATATTGGGGCAAGAACTCAGTATTCAGCAAAACTTGTTGGGAAAACTATAAATCAATTTGGCAGAAACTGGGCATAGATCAACACCTTATACTGTGTACCAAGATATACTCAAAATGGGCATATGCTGGGGGCCATCAGATCACAACGCCTTGACAGAGTCACGTGTGGTAGCTGGGGAGACCACAGAGTGGTCCTTGGCAAGATGTGACTGCCCTCTCTATCCCCTTTACATGACCTCAAAAGAAATAATGCAAGAGCAAAACACATGTACCCTAATTCTCCAAAACATCACCAAAAGATCAGACCCTTAAACCCAATCCCCAAAAGACTCTCATGGGTTAACTTTTACTTAGGTACATAATTCCCAGCAAAACTGCAGCTACAGGACAAGCCCAAAACTTTCTCATGAAGCCAGCACACAAATCAATCATAGAAGCCCAGACAATACGTACAGGTATAGTACGGGTACACTAAGCTTCAGTATGCCTCAGTGACTCAATTACACAAATCAGTAACTCAAACTCCCTAGTAAGCCACCTGTGACAAAATCATTTATCTTGTATTCTGTCTGTTATCACAATACAAAAATATAGAATGTTAATCAAGTGATTTGTTAAAAGTTAATGTATCACTTTTCCAATTATCTTCTCTCTGAACATGTGTGTTAGGTAATGTAATCTGCCTGCCAAGAAAATGGGTATAAAAATAAATCCTAGGCCTGGGAATGGGGAGCAGCTCTGAGATGCAAAGCAGTCCCATGACTGTAATGATTAAGCTGTCTTCCCTTTGTTATTTATTTTGAATGATAGTTCGCCACCTGTCAGGAACCCTGGAGTCGCAAGTCGGGTGGCAGGCATATGATTTAGATATAAAGAATGTTATCTATCATAAGCAAATTAGGGGGGCATGGATAAGTTTTCTTTTAAGTTCTATGGACCAAATAAAAGACAGAGAGGGTCCGAAAATCATCAGTCTGGTGCAGGAAATGCAAAAGACAATCAGAATGAAAAAAGAAAGATGTTTATTACATGGGGGCTCAGAGAAAGATCACATCTCCCACCCTAGGTCCCCAGCATTGGGGGAACAGACATTTTATAGTCTGTCTCTGGTCTTGCCTCCGGCTTGTCTTGAACGCTGTAGAAGCTGCAGTAGGGATGACTGTCTGGCCTTCAGGCTGAGGAAAAGAGACTGACAGTGCAAACAGGGAGTGAACTGGAGGGGGGTGGCTGCTTGGCTTTCAGGCTGAATTTCTTCATCAACAGGAGACAAAAGGGATAATTTTAAATACACCAAATTTAAAAGATTTGGCACAAATAAAACTAATGCAACCAAATTCTGGAGGAAAGCAGGAAACTGGGGAGAAAGTTTCATAGCAAGTTTCTCTAATAAGGGTCCCACTTTTCAAATATATAGAGAATGGAGTCAAATTTATAAAAAAACAAGGGCAATTCTTTAGTTGATAAATGATTGAAGGATATAAACAGTTTTCAGAAGAAGAAATCAGTTATCTATAATCATATGAAAAAATGCTCTAAATCACTATTACAGAAATGCAATTTAAGCAACTCTGAAGTACCACTTAAAAGATTGGCTACCATGACAGAAAAGAAAAATAGCAAATGTTGGAGATGTGGAAAAATAGAGACACTGATGCAATTTTGATGGAGTTCTGAACTAGTTTGACCATTCTACAGAGCAATTTGGAAGTACTTTATGCCTAAAGGTAATAAAATTGTGTGTATTCTTTAACCCTGCAGTACTGATACTAGGACTATATCCCAAAGACATCAAAGAATGAGGAAAAGGGCCTATGTGTTCAAAAATAGTGATAGCAGAAATTGTAAATGCATTCTTTTTAAAGACCATAATGCAATAAAAATCACATTCAACGAAGGACAACATTAAGATTAAAAACTAATTGGAAACTAAATAATTTTATCCTAAAGAATGCAAGGGACAAAGAAGAAATCATAGAAACAAGTCATAATTTCATTAAAGAGAATGACAACAAGGAGATAACATACTATAATTTAAGGGATGCAGTCTCTAAATGTTTACATCAATAAAATAGAGAAAGAGGGGGCAGCTAGGTAGCTCAGTGGATTGAGAGTCAGGCCTAGAGACGGGAGGTCCTAGGTTCAAATCTGACCTCAGACACTTCCCAGTTGTGTAACCCTGGGCAAGTCACTTAACCCGCATTGCCTAGCCCTTATCACTCTTCTGCCTTGGAGCCAATACACAGTATTGAGTATCCAAGACTGAAGGTAAGGGTTTTAAAAAAAATTAAAAAATAAGTAAATAAAATAAAATAAAATAGAGAAAGAGCAGATCAAAATGGACATGCAACTAAAACAACTAGGAAAAGAACAAATTAAAAAGACCAATTAAGCAACAAGTCGTAAATCCTTAAAATCTAAAGGAGAAATACAGTTTAAAAAAATCACTTAATTAATAAATGAGAAGTTTTTTAAAATAATAAAACACTGGTTAATTTAATTTTTTAAAAATTACCAATATCAAAAATGAAAATGTTGAAATCAATACCAGTAAAGAAAAAATTAAAGCAATTATTGGGAATTATTTTGCCTGACTATATGCCATAAATCTGATAATCTAAGTGAAATAAGATGTATATTAACAAAAATATAAACTGCCCAGATTAGCAAAAGAAGTAGAATATTGAAACAACCCCATCATGTAAAAAGAAACTAGACAATCCATCAAAAAATTCCCTAAGAAAACGGCCCAAGGTCTGATGGATTCACAAGTGAATGCTACTAAACATTCAAAGAACAATTAATTTCAATACCACATAAACATTTTGGGAAAATAAGGAAGAATACAGTCTCCAAAATTCCTTTTCTAACACAAATATGGTACTGTTACATAAACCAGAATAACCTAAAACTATAGGCCAACATCCCTAATGAATCAGTATTGCAAAATTTTTAAATAAAATACTAGCAAGGAGATTATAACATTATTAACGCAAAGATCATACACCATGACCATGATCATACACCATATTTTACCCTAGGAATGAAGAGTTGGTTCAATATTAGAAAAACTATCAGCATAATTAAGCATATCAAGTAAAAAACCAACAGAGGGAGCATCTAGGTGGCTCAGTGGATTGAGAGCCAAGTCTAAGAGATGAGAGGACTTGGGTTCAAATATGACCTCAGACTCTTCCTAGCTGTATGACCTTGGGCAAGTCACTTAACCTCCATTACCTAGCCCTTATCACTCTTCTGCCTTGGAATTAATACACAGCATTCATTCTAAGACATAAGGTAGGATTTTGAAAAAAAAAAACAACATATTACTCAACAGATGTAGAAAACGCTTTTGGAAAAATACAACACCCATTCCTTAGAAAACATTAGAAAATACTGGAATAAAAGGAGCTTTCCCTAAAGTGATTAATGGTATCTATCTAAAACTTTCAACAAGCATTATCTGTATCTGTACCTGTCCATAATAGGGACAAACTAGAACCCTTCCCAGTAAGATCAGAGGTGAAGCAAGGATGCCCATTATCATCACTATTATTTAATACTGTACCTGAAATGATAGTGATAACAATAACAGCAGAAAAAGAAATTGAATGAATTAGAATACATAATGAAGGGAGCAGCTGGGAGTTCAGTGTATTGAGAGCCAGGCCTAGAGATGGGAGGTCCTAGGTTCAAATCCAGACTCAGACACTTCCTAACTGTGTAACCCTGGGCAAGTCACTTAATCCCCATTACCTAGCCCTCACCACCCCTACTGCCTAGCCCTTACTGCTATTCTGCAGTATATTAATTCTTTTTTTAATGGATCAATTTTTAAAATTTTTTTTAAATTTTATTTAACTGATTAGAATATTTTTCCAGGATTACAAAAATCATGTTCTCTTCCTCCCCTCCCCCCAACCCCCTCCCATATCCAACGCACAATTCCATTGGGTTTTACATGTGTTGTTGGTCAAGTCCTACTTCCATATTATTGATATTTGTACTAGGGTGATCATTTAGGGTTTATAACCCCAATCATATCCCCATTGACCCATGTGATCAAGTAGTTATTTTTCTTGTGTTTTTCTACTCCCACAGATCTTCCTCTGAATGTGGGTAGTGTTGTGAATCTTAAAACTACTCAGACTGTACTTCAGAAGATTTGATTAAGCTATTCCCGGTTTTTAACAATGGAGGTACTTGGTCACGAAGGTATTGAGAACTTTTAAAATTACTCCACCCTGCTCAGTGCCTTAGGGGAAGATCAAGTTGCAAACTCCTGACTGAACAATGAAAAGTCCCTAACTCATACTTATAGTAAAGCTAGAACCTTAAGCTAGGTCTATTTTTAGATCTAACACAAAAAGGTGCTAAGTACCTCTCTCTAAAGGTTAAATTAATCACTAAAAGGGCAAGCAACTTACAAAAGGCAAGCTAAACAAAAGAGGTGTGAATTACTCAGTAGATTTTATCCAATCAGAGAAGGTGAGAACAAAAAAAGATATGAATTAAGAATGAGCAGTCCTGGGAAAAAGCATCTACTGTGATTGGTATATGTGAAAATTTAGGGGAGGTGACACCAGAGAAAATGTCTTTAAAAGGAAGAGGAGTTAGAAATTGAATTAGTTGGAGTTTGGAGTTTTTGGATCGGAAGTTAGTTGGAGTTGGAGTTTGGAGGTTTGGAGCTTGCTTGAAGACAATCTTGTGATGAGTGATAAAGACTGACTCACTCTCCCTTAGGCTCAGGCCTAGGCCATTTGGCCTAGGACCTTTCTACTTTTTTCTCTTTCTCTCTCTCTCTCTTAATTCCTTCATTTATATTAAATTAAAATTCTCCATAAAACCCAGCTGACTTGGGTATTTTCATATTTGGGAATTTTCCCATGGCGACCACTTAATTTTAGATTTTTAAATCAAGACACTAAAAATTATCTTTACAGTTTGGCTGAAACCTTTACAGTTTTGGCAATTCACAGTCTTGGCAAACTACATTTTCTTGGTTACAGTGTTCTTTCTCATAAGTCCCTCAGAAATGTCCTGGATCATTGCAATGTTGCTACTTGTAAAGAAGTCCATTATGTTTGATTGTACCACAGTGTTTCAGTCTCTGTGTACAATGTTCTCTAGTTCTGCTCCTTTCGCTCTGCATCAGTTTCTGGAGGTCGTTCCAGATCACATGTGTGAATCTTAAAACTGCTCAGACTGTACATTAGAAGATTTGGTTAAGCTATTCCCCATTTTAAACAATGGAGGTTCTTGGTCAGGATTGTATTAAGAACTTTTAAAATTACTCCACCCTACTCAGCCAGTGCCTGAGGAGAAAATAAAGTTGCAAATTCCTGACTGAACAATGTCCCAATTTTGCTACATCCCCTCCAACATTTATTACTTTCCTTTGCTGTCATGTTAGCCAATCTGCTAG
Organism: Monodelphis domestica; assembly: GCF_027887165.1. NCBI lineage: Eukaryota > Metazoa > Chordata > Mammalia > Didelphimorphia > Didelphidae > Monodelphis > Monodelphis domestica. Next base: position 11,117,140 of record NC_077234.1, on the reverse strand, counting down.
GTGTGAAGTAATACCTCAGAGTTGTTTTGATTTGCATTACTCTGATTATAAGAGATTTAGAACTTTTTAAAAATGTGTTTATTGATAGTTTTTATTTCTTTATCTGAAAATTGCCTATTTATGTCCCATGCCCATTTATCAATTGGGGAATAGCTTGTTTTTTTGTACAATTGATTTAACTCTTCACAAATTTGAGTAATTAGACCTTTGTCAGAATTTTTTGTTATGAAGGGTTTTTTTCCCCCAATTTGTTGCTTCCCTTCTAATTTTAGTTGCATTGGTTTTGTTTGTACAAAAACTTTTAAATTTAATGTAATCAAAATTATTTATTTTACATTTTGCATTTTTTCTCTTTTATATTGATTCTAAGGCAGAAGGTAAGGGTTTTAAAAATAATAATACATAATGAAGAAATAAAATTACTACTCTTAACAGATATGGTGGTATACATAGAGAAGCCCAGAGAATCAACCAAAAAACTATAAACAATTAACAACTTTAGCAAAGTTTTAGGATATAATATAAACCAACATAAGTCACCCGCATTTAAAATAATTGTAGATAATACAAAATATCTGGATGTATACTTACAAAAACAACCATAGAAAGGATATGAACCTAATTACACTTTTTATACAAATAAAGTCACCCCTAAACGATTAGCAAAATATTAATTGCTCCTTGATAGGCTGAGCCAATAACTAAAATGATAATCTTACCTAAATTAATTCACCTATTCAGTGCCATACTAAACTATCCAAAAATTATTTCCAAGAACTAGAAAAAATAATAATGAAATTCATATGGAAAATCAAAAGGCCAAGAATATCAAGGGTATTGATTTTTTAATGAAGAAAAGAGGCCTACCTATAACAGATTTCAAACTATACTATAAATAAATAGTAATCATAAAAATGATTTGGTACTAACTAAGAAACAAAGTAGTGGATCAATAGAATAGATTAAGAAATCAACACAGAGTAATTAATGACCATAGTAACTTAATGTTCAATAAATCCACAGATTCCAGCTATTGGGGAAAGAACTCATTATCTGACAAAAACTTCTGAGAAAACTGGAAAACAAAGATAAGAGAAATAAGGCATAGACCAACATCTCACACCACAAACCAAAATAAAGTCAAAAATAGATACTTGATCTAGAAATAAAGGTTGATACAAACAAATTAGGGGAATATGGAAAAGTGTACCTGTCAGAACAATGACTAAGGGAAGAATTTATGCCCAACCAGAAACACAGAACATGACAAAAAAATGAAATAATTTTTATTACATCAAATTTAAAAGGGTTTGCACAAACAAAACCAATGCAATAAAGATTAGGAGAGAAACAACAAATTGGGGGGAGGGAATTTATAGCAAGGGTCTCTGACAAACATTTCATCTCTCAAATACACAGAAAATTGAGTCAAATTCATAATATGAGACATTCCAAATTGATAAATGATCAAAGATTATGAATAGGTAGTTCTCAAAGAAATTAAAACTATCTATAGTTATGAAAAAATGCCCCCCTGGATAGCTCCCAAGAGGGAGCAACTCTCATTTGTAACTCTTCAGTTTACTATAGCCTTCCACCAGAATGATCTAGATTCTTGGTGACATTTTTAGACCCAACATCAACAGTACAGAGATTTAGTTTTTCTACACTACTCTATAACATTTTTATAATGATGGCAGTAATAGATTTTTAATAATATCTCAGTCAAGGTTGAAACATTGCTACACCTGAAAAACTTGTGATAAGTATTCATTAACTTCTAATATTATACAGTAGAGTCATGTAAAAATATGAGAATGGGTTTGTTTGCTATTGTCATTAAATGGGGGTATTAGAATTTTGGGGATTTTGATACTTTTAGAATGTGCATTACCATTTGTATTACTATTCTTTATAAAAAAAACTATTACTTTGTGAAAATCATTTGCTTGCACTCACAGTGGATCATGTGGCCAGGTTTGAAAGGAGGACATGGATCTCATTTTTGGGTGAGAAACCTTTGTACTCTACTTTTCCTTAGCTGGCACAGTATGTCAATGATTGTAAGCTATATATTTTGATTTTTAAAAACTTTTTTATTATTGTTTTTGCTTGCATGTGCAATATACTATTTCAGTTTTATTTTTTCTCTCCTTTTTGTATTTGAAGCATGTCACCAGTATTGAGAAGATTTTCTTTAACTTTTTTGATTTTGCATTAATATAAGTTTAAAATACATTTTCTATAATATCAATGCATGCCCCAAAAGCTTTTAGACTATCAAAATTATGCCATTGATTGTTTACAAAATTATGGGACTTTGCTTAATGATTTGTCTGATTCCAAGGGAAGGGAATACAAAAAGAACCTTTGCACAGTGCCAAAGAAGCATAAAGTTACTTGCACAGTGCCAATCGAGCACAAGGTCAAAAAGGACAAACAATCCATGTAGGATTGATGAACTTCTAAGCCAATACAAAATGATTTGTACCTAGTGTGAGACTCGAGGTTGCAGCACTTGACATATGTTAAGATGCAAGACACCTTGTATCCACACACTATGTGAAATACTCACAAAATACCAAAGTTTGGCTATCATCCCGGCTCCCCCTATCCCTAAGAGTGAAGGTAAAATCAGACCAGGGAATGACACTTCCCTATCACACAAAAATCTAGTTCTTTTTTCTCTCTTATAGTATGGCAACTTCCTGTAGTCTTGGCTGAAAATGGGTAAGTGAAATATTACTGCATTTTGTCCTACAGACTTGGAGGATAGATATCACTTTAATTGGGCCCTGATTCTAGGACCTGTTATAGATTTATTTTCTTTTACTTAGAATTTTTACACATAAGACTTTGATAGTCTATATTTCATCCAGAAGTTATCTTTTCTCTTTTATTTGGATTTTTTAATATTTTTTATTTCTCTTGCTAATTGATTCATATACCTCATAACTCAACCATGCATCCCTAAGTGATCCCTATGTTTTTCAACACCCTCTTTGGGAGGGGGGGGGAATTTATAATTATTCTAAAATGCAAAGTTTAAATTCTTTTTGAGAGTAATTTTAAGATAAGAAACATGCTACCTCTAAAAATCTAGAAAGTGAACTGTTTGGAGAAGGCACCATGATGATGCCTCTACAGACCACACACTGCACCAGAAGATCCAGAGTGAACTTTGGGACGTGGTGATTTGAACTGTGTGGGGTTGCATGTATTTGTTTTGTATGTATACTCTTATGCCAAAGGGAATTTCCCCCTAACTGACTTTTTGTCAATGCGCTGAGCAATCATTGGTTTTGTTCTTTTCCCTTTTATCCCCAAATTAATGTAATTTTAAAAGTTGATTATGTTTACAAGATCCATTGGAGAGACTAGTCTTCCACAGATCTCAGGAGGGCATGTATAATTGAAAATCTGTTATCCTAAAAAAAGAACAACATTTCCTGGGAACCCACTGACTTCCTGTCATTCTGTACTTCCTGTAGACAGGAAATAAATATTCAGTGGGCAGTCCTGTTCACTCTCTTTGGTATGATGACAGTGAGCTTGGTGGCGGTAAGGCAGGTGTTTGAACTGGCTGATCAGCCATGTGCACGTGGTCTTCATTTTTGTATCCCTTTATTCCTTTCTTTCTAATGATCATTAAAAAATCTCCAAAAATATAATAATTTTTATTATTGAGATTTAATTTTAATTTTTACAGGTACCACCTCACACCCATAAGTTTGGCTGATATGACCAAAAAGTAAAATAATAAATGTTGCAGGGGATGTGGGAAAAGCCAGTCACTAATATACTTGTTGGTAGAACTATGAACTGATACAACCATTCTGGGAAGCAATATGGAACTATACCCAATGGGCCATACCCTTTAACCTAGCGATACCACTACTGAGTCTATATTCCAGAGGATCATTAAGGACCTACTTGTACAAATATATTTTTAGCAGTTATTTTTGTGGAGGCAAAGAACTGGCAACTGCATGGATGTTCATCAACTGGGGAGAGGTTAAACAATTTGTGGTATATGGTTGTAATGGAATACTATTACACCATAAAAAATGACAAGCAGAACTAAAGAAGGAAAATGTCATCTATGACTCCTGGGAATGGCATCAATGTCTGGGTATTCTGAAAGGGTATGTATGGAGAGAAGAATCAAGGAGAATGGAATGGAATGGTAGGGTGGAATGGCTATCTCTTATGGAGGAGGAATGAGTGGAAGAACTGTCATGGAGAAGGGGAAGAGAGGGTGAAGGGCTGGTAGTACTAGAAGTCTATACTCATCAAGGCTTCATCTGTTCTCTCTCTATTCATAAATGCTTATAAATCTCATAATAAGCCTTCAGATTAAATTTTTTTCATAACAAAGGTTAAAATTTTTCTTAGTGTACAGAGAAACAGGAGAGATATGGGATAAGTAAGGGAGTAGCTGGGCAGAGGAGTACATATAAAGAAAAAAGAAGGAGTTAGAGGATAGAAAGGGATTCTTAGAACAAGAAAGATTTTTAGAATTGAATTCAAATCAAGAAGTAGGAGGGCATGGTGATGGGGATTAGGAAGGGATTTCTGGAAAGGTGGATAGAATAAGAATTAAAAGGGAAGACAGAGGGAGTAACCTTTGGAAAGGTAGACCAATATGGAAGTAGGAGGGCAAAGGGAGAGGATAAAGAAAGTTTCTGGGAGAGGGACATGAATAGGAGAAGTACTGTTCAAAGGAAATGAGACATCTGAGGAGGGTTATGGCAGTTTTTTCTTATTGTCATAGGAAGTCTAGTTTCCTCTTGTCCAAGTCTAATTTTTAATGAGTTATTCTTTTCTATGAATTTCTGGATCACTTTTTCCATTTGGGTGATCTTTCTTTCATAGTTTTCTTGCATTGCTCTTTTTTCCCCTAATTTTTCTTCAAACTCTATAATTTGTTTTTTAGTTCTTTTTTGAGCTCTTCCAAAAGCTCTTTCTGAGCTTGTTACAATTAACTTTTTTTTTTTGCTATTTTAGAAAAAAAGTATTTTTACTTCACTGTCTTCTTAGTATGAAACATCTTCTCTGTCCCTATAAGAGCTATTAATAGTTAGGTTTTCTCCTTTGCTTACTCACTTATAAAATTTTTTTTAGCAGCCAGGCCAATAGGCTTGATTGTTAACTTTATGCTAGTCAGGCTTTATTCCCAGGGTATGGGGAATGGTAGTTCAGGTTTCAGAAGTTTTTTGCTTGTTATTTCCTGGGCCCTATTTAGTTCTTCCAATTTCTATAATCCAAAATTATGCTCAAATCCAGGTCTGTGATTGACCTCAGGTGCTCTAACCAGAGCCCCTGGCAATTCTGCCACTGCAAGCAAACATTTCACTTCTCCTTTCTGACAGTAACTAAGAACTCCACTCTCCAAGAATAACCAAAGCTGACAGAGCCACAGCCCCTTAGCAACCCCACTCACTGGTGTGTGCTCTGCTCCCTCCTCACTCTTCTTCTCCTGAAACTACAGCCAGGGATAGAAGTATCTGGACAATACACTTGTCTCTTGATTCCCCTCCCAAGTCATTCCCTGGTCAGAGGTCAATCCCCAGCTATGGGTAATTGGGGAGCTCTGGGGTCAAAGTTGCATAAAACCACTCCTAAGGCTTACTGCCTATTGACTCTATCAGTATCTGCCACTGGGATGTAAGCTCCTAGGACCAACAGACAAGGCTTGTTACTTATTGATTCTTTGGTGTTTGCTCCAGGGTATTTGTTATCTGGTGAAACTGAGACCAAGGAAGTCAGAGACCTTCATCCTAAGTTGGCCTTGGCTTCTCAACTTCACTCCTGACTTTTATCAATTTTTGCTGCTTTTAGCATTCTGTGGTGTTATTTTTATTGTAGGGAAAGTCAGAGTGTGAGATAGTCTCACGCTATACTCTGCCATCTTTCCCCAATTTCTGTAAAAAAATGGTTTCTACATATAATTGAAAAAATAATAAAAGAAAGTCAACAAAAGAAAAAATGACATGGAAGATTTGTGTGAACAAATGCAGTGAAGGGAACAGAACCAGGAGAATATTGTACAAAGAAACAACAATACTGTAATGATGATCAGCTATGAAAGATTTAGCTACTCAATGATACACAAAAATTCTGAAGAACCCATGATATTAAATGTTATCTAACTTTGGAGAGAGAACTGATGAATTCAAAATGCAGATAGAAGCATACTTTTTTATTCTATTTTTCTTGCTTGGGGAGGGGGTAGAGAACATGATTATGCAAAAATATGACTTGCAAGATTTCATATGTATAATGGGTATTGCATTTTTTGCCTTCACAATGGACAGTGGAGGGGTTAGAAGGAGGGAAAAAATTCAGAACTAAAAATATATTTTTTAAAGAAAATCTCTTGGCCATAATCAAGGCTAAATTTCAAGAAATGGGCTCTACCAAAGGTAAATTTGATATGCAACATGCAAATAGTATGTCTTCATGACAAAGAATTTAAAAATATGTCAAGACTTCCAGCCAAGTTAGCTATCTAAACAAAGTCAACCACCCAGCTTTCCATATTGATTCTAGAAGAAAAAAAAAAACCAAAGATTTGCACCAGACAAACAATTGACCAAGCAATCCAAACCTAGTGGTGCAGTGTCTTTTGGGATCCACTTCTCATCCTCTGGAGGTATAAACTCTTATCAAAAGGATTCACAATTTCCTGACTGATTTGAGTTGTTACCCACTTTAGGAAATGCCTTTGAACACTCTTATTAAGCGTCTGGTGAGGTACTAAGTAGGGGTACTTAAATTAGTGTTAACCAAGTGTTAACTCAAAATAGACAGAGAATAATGAGTTTCCTTTCACACATCAAAGGGAAAATAAATGGAATATGCCTTGTTAATGTGTGGGATAAAAAAGACACACCTACCCCACTCAAATTAAAAATCTGGAGTCAGAAAGTAAGAGTAGAAGAGACAGAAGTATATTTCTTCTTTCTCATGAGAAAGGGAAAATGTCCTAGTGGCAAATGTAAATGCAAGGGTGCAGATACAGACATTATATAGGTTACCAACAGGAGACTCCCTACCCTTCCACCCCCATTGCCTGAGAGCCAGGACTTACAATCTAGGCAGGAATTCTACCCCAATCAGAAAACAGCAAGATCCACAGCATGAACTCATCAGGAACCCCTACTTGGGAGGGGTAAGGTTATGGGGAGGTAGCCATGTCCTCCAAAGTGACTCCTTTAGCTTCTAAAGGTCTGAAGAGTGATATATTGCCTTCCTTGTTCCTTGACCTGTATCAGGATGTCTTTAGATTAGAAGTATAATGGGCCTCCCATTTCCCCAACTCCCCGGGTCTGCTCCTAAATCTACAAATGAATAATCAACAAGTCCTTGAAACTAAAACAGACTTGCTTACAAATTCCATTCTTATTTGGGGGTGTGAGCTGGATGGTCCCCCTCTACCCACCCTCCAACACACTTAATTTTATCTCATTCACTAGTTCACTTAATTGAGGCACAGGAGAAAGGTATGGAAACAGATAAAGAAAGTAGTGTGGAGAAGAGAGAATTACAAGAAAACGCATGCAAAGGACAGAAGCTGGAGATGGGTCAGCTGTCAGTCAAATGAAGATTCCTTTTGGAATGTAACCAAAAAAAAGCAGTTTGGAGCCAAGTCAACTGCTGGACTTGGCTGAAGGTCTTTGGGCTTTCTGGCTGATGTGAAGGAAGAAGCTGGGTTTATCTCTGGGACTTGGGATAATCAAGTTGGAGGTGACCTGGCTGTCTTGAAGGCAAAAGAAAAAGGACAATAGTCCTTACATCTCTCTCTGCCTGGCTCTATTTCTCTCAATATCCTTCAACCTAACACTCATTGTAGAAAACAGGGATATCCCACCTCTCTTACCTTATCCTCCATCCTTGTCCTGTCTTCCCCTAATAAATCCCTTGTTTGACAAAGAAGATTAAGAACTATTTCATTGAAACCTCACAGCTCATACTGAGTGACTTGAGGGAGACTGAAGAAAGGGCGAGGGGAGGCTGAAAGGCTTCTGAAGAGGGAGGTACAAAAGGGAGGAGGTTAGGCAAAAGAAGATAACTATCTGATCCATTAGTTATCTAGGATCCATCAAAATATGCCCTCAAATATCTTCTATTACAGTAGAGACAAGGACCCGTTTATTAAGGGCCTCTGACGCCAAGAAAGGCCCCTTGGAGTGTTTTCTCAGACAAGGAGAGGCGTGCAGCCTGGGAGCAGGGAGGGTCTGCTCAGGGTCGGCTGGTTCACATCCAGGCGAGGTGACTGTCCGGCCTGGGAGAGGGCCTGAGGGCTGGCCAGCTGTCTCCAAGGCCTGCCCCTGTCCTGTCTGTAGCCAAGGCACCGGGGCACAAGGACGTCCCTGCAGAGAGGGAGGTGCCCATATGTCCACCCATCCCAACACACGTGCCCACATACGTAGACACACATGTCTACAACCCACGTGCCAGGGCATGCACGCATCCACAAGAACACCCGCCAAGCGAGGCGAAGGCACACAGACCTCTCCCCACCCCCCTCCAAGCTGTTCCTCTCAGGTGAGGCTTCCAGATCCCGTAGCTACTCCAGTCAGGCCCTGGGGGGCGGGCTGCCCATCCCCTCGGTTTACAGGACACCGAGGCAGAGCGACCCCGGGCATCAGTTTCCCTCTGGGCTGAGGCCTCACCTCCCCTACCCGAACAGGAGCCGGGAATTGAGGCCTACCTGAGGGTCGCCCGCAACAAAAGCAAACACAGGCAGGCGGGTAGGCGGGCAGGATGGCTCCCACCTACCAACGGAAAGGACTCAAAGCTCTCGCTCCCACCCCCACCCACCCTCAGAAGCGGGCCGCTTCCCGCCTGCTCGGCCCGCAGACCAATCACAGGCTGGGATGAGGGCCCGGAGGAGAGTGACAGAGATGGCCTGCCAATCGCTCTCCCAGGAAGGCGGGACTTGCGTGCACCGACGGTTGCTAGGGACGCAAGGGGCGGGATTACGGGGGCCGGCTGAGCCTAATAGAGCCGGCGCTCTCCAAAGCAGTTAAACTGGAGCCCCAGCCCTTGGCACTTAAAGCTGGACTCCTGCGCCGAGCACAGACTTTTGGGGAGAATGATTCCTGGGCAGCGGCAGGACTCTTGGGCCACTTATAATTAAGCGGAGGAATGCCAGGAAGAGGGCCTCCGTTCATTGGCCCAGGCTGTGCCCTCTGTCTGGAGTGTGCTTGGATCTCCTCACCGTCTGCCATAGTGCAGCACCAGGGCCACCTCCTCCACGCAGCTTTCCCAGGGCCCATTACCAGGAGCCAAAAGAAGCCGGCCTCTCCTCTCCTTCGGAACCTCAGCCCTCATGCCTCTATCTTGTTTGTTATCCCTCAATTCCCATCGCAGGAGAACTCCAGCTCCTCCAGAGTAGGGCCTGGCTGGGGCTTCATCAGATTCTGGTTCGTGAATGAAGACACAAAGGAAATGCCACCCTTCCCGAAGTCTCCATCTACCTGAAGCTGCCAGTGCATGTGGGACTGGTTGACCTTGGATCTCCTAGGGCCTAGGATTCTGGAGGAACCCAGATCTTGAGCTAAAAAGGATCTCAGAGGTCAGTTAGGCCAGCTCCCACACACACACACACCACTTTGCAAGTTACCACCCCAAGGCACACAAAGAGTCTACTAGAGAGAGGATTCGAATACTCTAGCTCCAAGGCCATTGCTCTTTCTGCTGCATTGCAACAAGAAGTGTGTCTACTCTGTGCCAGGCTAACTCTGGGAGATTTGAAGAAAAGCAATACAACCCCTGTCTTTAAGGAACTCAAAGTGTAATGAGAGAGACCACACAAAAACAAGCTATAGACAGGATCTAAAGTGGAAATAGTCTACCTAAAGAAAATGCACTAAAATTAAGATTGATATCGATTCTTGTGTAGATAGGATTTTAGTTAGGGCTTGAAGGAAGCCAGGGAAGGTAAACAGTAGAAAGATGGGAGAGCCAGTCAAAGTGACAGGGGCCAAGAGATGGAGTGCCTTGTTCATGGAAAAACTAGAAGGCCAATGTCACCAGGTTGAGGGGTGAAGGGAAGGTAAAAGGTAAGAAGACTAGAAAGAGAGAGAGTGGGACAAGGTCATGAAGGACTTTAACGATCAAACCAAAGCCAGTTCAATTATATTGAATTCAATGTGGGGGGGGGGGGGAGAAAGAAAGAAAGAAAGAAAGAAAGAAAGAAAGAAAGAAAGAAAGAAAGAAAGAAAGAAAGAAAGAAAGAAAGAAAGAAAGAAAGAAAGAAAGAAAGAAAGAAAGAAAGAAAGAAGAAAGAGAGAGAGAGAGAAAGAAAGAAGAAAGAAAGAAAGAAAGAGAGAGAGAAAGAAAGAGAGAGAAAGAAAGAAGAAAGAAAGAAAGAAAGAAAGAAAGAAAGAAAGAAAGAAAGAGAGAGAGAGAGAGAGAAAGAAAGAGAGAGAAAGAAAGAAGAAAGAAAGAAAGAAAGAAAGAAAGAAAGAAAGAAAAGGAAAGAAAGAAAGAAAGAAAGAAGGAAAGAAAGAAGGAAAGAAAGAAAGAAAGAAAAAGAAAGAGAGGAAGGGAGAGAGGAAGGGAGAGAGAGTAGAAAGGAGAGAGAGTAGAAGGGAGAGAGAGTAGAAGGGAAAGAGGGAGGGAGAAAAGAAAGTCCTTGCTCACAAAACTTCTCTTGAATGAATGAAGAGGACAGAGCCTAGACTTCCCTTTAAAGGAGGCCCTAACCTGAAGACACCCCAGGACTCCTCTGTTGAGTGTGGGACTGCCAGGCAGACTTTCAAGGTCTCCAGCCACTTGACCTCTTTGGATGGAGAGGCCCCTCTAAGACCAATAAATTTCGAGCTTTACGAACTGAACCAGAAACCAAAGAAGCTTCTTTCCACCTCCTTGTCCAGCAAATGGAGCCTCGGAAAAGGAAACCTCGGGGAGGAGAATGGATCAGCGTTTGAAGGAACCCCAGACAGGATGTACTTGACCCCATGGCACACCTGTTTGCCAGCAGGTGCTGATCTCCAGCACATTGCCCAGACTCGGTAGTGGGAGGCCACCTCAGCATCCCCATTGTTCTCCTATTCTGGACGTAATTCTCAGCCCTACCTACTCATTGATTCTCCTTCCTTCTCTTTCCCCCTCTCCCCTTTTTCCTTCTTTTCCTTTCCTCCCTCTCATCCCTTCTGCCTCACGCTGGTAAAGTTCCTTGTCACGTTTCCCGTAGGAACTACAACTCCCAGGAGGGTGCGGGCACTGCACATGCGCGCCTGACGCCGCTCCGGGAGGGGGCTGCCGCGGAGCTGATTGGCCAACCGGCGGCCAAATCTAGATCCCTGATTGGCAGAGAATCTGCGGCGACAGCTTCCGGAAAAGGGAAGAGCCACCAACATGGCGTCGGGGGGCGGCGCGGGGCTGCAGCAGCAGTCGCAGGAGATGATGGAGGGTGAGCGGCCTCTGCGGGGGAGGCGACCCCAGGGAGGCAGGGCTGGACGGGACTCCCACCCCTGACCGCGCGTGGGCCGAGCCCGCCTGCTGTGCCGTGGCCTAGGCCTGGCGCCCTATCCCTCTTAGGGCCCACATTCCAGACGGGGAAACTGAGGACCGGGCATTCGCTAGTAGGGGCGGGGAAGGCGAGGCTCTGCAGCCCGCGTTATAGATGGGGAACTCGAGGCAGCCGCCAGCGGGACCTGAAGAAACTTAGCTCCCATTGCTTGGGGTGGGCTTCCTCTGGGAATAGATAGGGTTCGATTGATTGAAGTCATTCCTGACGGGGGCGGGGGGAGGGGCGGGAAGGCGGGCACAGCCTGGATAGAGGTGCGGAGGTGGGACTGGATCTTGAGATGGGGGGGGCGGGGGGGGGGGGCGGGCGGGAATGCTACCTGGAAGCCTAGACAGGGCCTCGCACACAGTGGGAGCTACAAAGCTGCATCGAATTGAGGCTCTGCTAGCTCCATTTTACTGTGAGGAAACCGAGTCAAAAAAGAGTTTGGGCAGTGACCCCACCCCCAGGGGAGAGATCCAAAGATGAGGGCAGGAGGAGACTTTCAGAGAAGCTGGGAGCCCAGGGAGGAAAGGCTAGAGGCAGTGAGTGAAGGGGAAGGGGGGTCCCAGAGGGAGGACACAGTAGCCTCAGAGCCCAAGGAGCTGAGGGGCTTCTTCAGGCCTGTTTCCCTCTCTGTTACAAGAGGGGGCTAACACTGTGTGACTTAGGGATAGATGAAGAAAGACCCTCAGTGGAAATGGAGGCCAAGGATTGAGCTTGTGTCCAGGGCATCCAGAGTGGTAGGCAGGCAAGCAGGCTGGCTCAGGGAGGCCACGTGCATCCCAAGTGTGGGCAGGAGTTTTGTTCTCGAGTCCAAGTTATATAAGAAATGTAACTTCTCAAGGATGAAGGATGAGAAGGAACTTTTATCTGGGACCCAGGAGTTTCCAGATGAGACAGTGGCCATCCATGTTACAGTATGGTTCAGATCTAACAAGAAATATACTTTTAAAAATCCAATTTTCTCCACTCATCCAGTTCCCTAGACCACCTCCTCGGTTTGTCAAAATAATAATAATAATAATAGGCCTGAATGGACCTCTTAGTTACTATTTATGGGGATACAAATAATTATGACCCCACTATAGCCTCCCAGGGCTCAGAGATCCTGTCTCAGCTCAACGGCTCTCCTTCCATCCTCCTTTTGTGTCTTGGAATCCCTGTCTCTCCCAGGTCCAGCTTAGGCTCTACCTTTTCATAAGAAAGCTGCCTTCATTCCTCCATTAGTGTTTTCTGTCTCCCCAGTGACTGAGTCTATTTTGCATATATTATGTTAGTGTAGGAAACGTCTCCCATTGGTACAAGATAAGCTCCTTGAAAGCAAGAACTGAGTCATTAGGTGTTTGATGCCTCCCATAGAATCAGGCTTCAAATTTTATAAAACTATAGCCTCACTGTCAACTGAGGGTGATGGCATTTGAAATGTACTTTAGGTCAGGATTTGCCAAGTGGAGAGAGGAGCCAGGATGTGTCAGGAAAAGGAAAAAAAAAAACCCTAGGTAGTGTGCAGACAGGAAAGCACCCCATGTGTGAAAAAGAAAAAAGCCCAGTGGGGCTTGAGCTCCCCCTTCAAAGGCCCCAAAGCTGTATACTTGGAGAGAAAGGCAAAGTCTCACTGGTTCCATTTCCAAACAGTTTGGTGTTTCTGGGGCCTTTAATAAATGCTTGCTTAAATTGGAGTCTTGAGATGAGTTATGTGACCCTGGACCATTCACCTTCTCGGAGACGCAGATTCCTCCTCTATAAAGAAAGAAAAGGATACTCAGAGCATCCACCCTACCTTTAACTCACCAGACTAATGCCTGCTGTTGTCATCAAAAATAACTGACTGCTCAGATGTCCAGAAAGATCCCGTTCTCTGATTCGTAAATAAAACTGTTCCTAGCAGTATATTCAAAGGACAGTATGTCAAGGCAGCAGGGAGTTTGGGAGTTTGTCTGATCCATCTTTGGTATTTCTAGGTAAATTTCCAAATGAGGGAAATCATGAAGGGAAAATAAGATTTCCACACACAACTTTAAAGGGAAAATCTGTCTCTGGCCACCACGATTTCACAAGCTACAAAGAACCCCCAGGTGTTTGTAACATCAGTGGGCAGCTAACAGCATACCCCAGTTTGAGTGCTTTAGGTGGTATTTGTAGCTGTCGGGAATGCTCTGTTCAAGGGTTTTCTCGGGCCCAGTGGGTCGGTGAGCTCTTCCTCATTTACCTGGCTAGCAATGGCAGAGAGTGGACTGAAGTGCTAAAGGCTTTTCCTCATCCTCATCATGGATGTTAAAGAGAATGGGTTTCCAGGGAACTGAGGAGTTGAAACATTTTCATTGAAAAATGATCTTGTATCTTGTCCTACTGTAGGCAATAATGTTTCCCTGTGACTTTTGATTCTGTTGTCTTATACATTGTTTTTGTTCAGTTGACAGAAGGGTCGAGTCTGAAGAGTCAGGAGATGAAGAAGGAAAGAAACATGGAGTAAATCTGGTCACAGACCTCAGTCAGCAAAGTCTGAAAGATGCTCAAAACCTAGAAGGGGAAGGTACATTCTGACTACCCAGGACCCCAGACTTGACACTGTGGGAGGGTCTGCCTTGGGGTCGAAGCCAATAGGCCATGCCCAACTGGCCAGGTTAGGAGGCATGATTGCCCACACCGCTGCCTGCGGTCATCCAAAGGTTTTGTGGTGGTTCGTGTGCCCCTACAAACAGTGGAATTGTTCACCCATTGGAGTGGTCCACTGGAGACCCCCCTTAGCTTGCCACTCTTTTTGTAGTCTTGGCAGGAACCTGACCAGTTTCAGATCAAATAGATTCATTGCATTAAAGGACAGCCTTATACTGGAAGTGCATTGTTTGGGGCAGATGGGGAAATAGGTCATGGGAAATATCATTCAAGAAGGTAGACCCAGATTCAACTCCTTCTCACTCTGATACTTGGATTTGGGGGCATCATAATCTTTTAAATGAAGCTCCCTTCCAGAATAGTGATCTGGTGACTTATAGAGGCCGTTTTTGAATCCTTGGTAAATTGAATAAAGCTAAGGCATGGCTGAGAACACCTCTAAGGCACCTTGATTTTGTAGGAAACACGGGAAGATGGAAGTGTATGTATACTGCATTCTTTAGTGCCAAAATAAGTTAAACTGTAGGGTAGGAAAAGGGCATTTGTAGCCAGTAGGGATGTTTTTCTTCATCCATTAAAAAAAAAAATTAAGATTATGTAGCTTATCTCTTGGGTATACTGGTGACTGTAGTGACCCATTACTAAGAAAGTACTGGTCATGTGTACTCTGCTATTGAGTAGCATGCTCTGGGGAAATTACATGGTCAAGGGCAATAGTTTAGGCCAACTCCCATGATTGCTCCTTGGCTAATAACTCTTTGCTATCAGTGACTAAAATGCCTCAGATTTGTTGTGGGACAGATTTCTGATGTTTATGTCTCATTAAACAGTATGTATAAGTTTAAGAATGATGTGAAGTCTTGACTAGCTATAAAAGCATCATGATTTCCCAAATACTTACTGAAAGCCTACTCTGGGCAAGGCATTACAGGAATAGAGATGAGTAAAATACAGTCCAGTCCTCCTGAGATCAGAACCAGCATCTACTGTCATTTGCAGAAATCATGTCATACAAGTAATATGTCTTATTTTTTCTATCTCGATACCAATTTCTGAGTTGTTGCTTTTTAATTCTAGAATATGTTAAGACAAGTAGATGGTCTGAGTCCTAACCTTGGTTCCTGACCTTCTGAAATCCTGCAGGCTCCTTCTCTACCCCAATCGAGCCACACATTTCCATTCCTTGCCCCATCTTGGATCAGACACCTCCAGAACCTGAAATTCCCTTCTCAGGCCAAAGTCCCCAGCCTTTCCACAAGTCACCTCTGGAATCAAACATGGACTCCTCCATTTGGCCCAAACCGATGTTTCCAGTTTTTGGCTGTCTTCCTTCTTCACACTTCAAGCTGGCCCCTCTTGCTGTTCCTCACATCTTCTGCCTATCTCCCATCTCTGGGCCTTTGCCCTGGCTCTTCCTCATGCCTGGAGGGCCCTCCTCTCTGCCTCTTATGCCCCCAAATTCCAGTGCTACTTTTATATCTGAAGCCTGCCCTGGTTCTCCTGGCAGCTAGCACCTGCCCCCTCAGATGATTGTGTATATATTTTTCCCGTTTTTTGGTGTCTGTATTGTCTCTCCTGGTAAAATGGAAGCTACCTGAGGGGATTTGACTGTCTTGTGTTTGTCTTTGTGGCGTCAGTGCTTAGCCATAGAAGACATCTAAGGAAATTTGGTCTTGAGGCCTCCTTTCTCCATATTTGTATTTCCACTGCCTTTTCCCATCCCTTCTATACAGGCCATCTTCCTACCTCCAACCTTTCACTGGCCTCCAAAGAATCACCGAGGCTGAACATCTGGGGATTGTCATAGACTCTCTAGCCTCCAGCCCTTTCCAAAAGAAGAATCTCTTCTCCACAACCCCCAAGTAGCCAGAGTGGCCGGTCAGTGCTACACACACACATACCCAGAGAGAGATAGACAGGTAGCTCAGTGGATTGGAGCCAGGCCTGAAAACAGGAGATGCTGGCTTCAAATCTGGCCTCAGATATCTCCTAACTATGTGACCCTGGGCAAGTCACTTAACCCCCATTGCCCCATTCAGAAGGTAAAGGATTTTAAAAGCTGGGGAAAAAGAACTCCTCTCAAGGCAACTAAGACTATTCTGACCTAAAGTGACTTCTTAAAGATTCCTGCCTCTCTCCCCTAATTCTGTCCTCTGAGGCTGAACTAAGAAAGTCTTACCTCCTCTGAAACAAGGGGCCTGAGCTCCCAGCCTGGTCTGTGGAAAGAATATTAGATTCGAAGGCAGGAGCATTGGGTCCATGTATCGTAGGCCTCAGTTTCCCTATCCATAAAATAAGGGGATTTGATTGCATTACCTCCTAGGTTTCATACATCTCAAATCTAAATTCTATAGGACAGGGGCAGCTAAGTGGCTCAGTAAATAGAGAGCCAGGCCTAGAAATAAGGGATCCTGGGTTTAAATGTAGTCTCATACACTTATTAGCTGTGTGACCCCAGATAAGTCATTTGACCCCAGTTGCCTAACCCTTACCTCTCTTCTGCCTTGGAACCAGGAGTTAATATTGTTTTAAAATAAAATAATACAATAAATTCCGCAGGAATTTCATGTCCTGTGCTCTTACATGTGTTTTATCTTCCCCAGGCTAAACATGCCCAGGTCCTTCAACTGTTGCCCGTTCTCTTTGACCATCCCAATTGGCTCCATTTGGCTCTCTACTGTTTTTCCTCCTTTCCCAGATAGAGTAGATCCTGTGCCCTCTCCTCTGACCTTTATAATCTCCAGCTGTCACTGCTCAGATGCCTTCCTGGTGTCCCATCCTCAGAAGTTCCAGTCACACTTTTTGCCTCTGCGGTGCCCCTTCCTCATTGAACTCTGCCAAGTCTTCTGTCTTTTAAATCAGATAAATTTCTACCTTGGCTTTATCTGGTATCATGATTTCTACTCCTGCTTTTTTTTAATTTAGATGATGCTTGATAAACTCTGCTTCAGCCTTTTACCTTGTTCTGTGTGTGTCACTCTGCCTCAGATGTGTTTCTTGTAAACAACATAGTAGTGTAAAGATTAAAATTTAGGAATATGGGGAGACTGAGGCAAGTAGAAATTAGTTTCTCTCTGCAAGGAGTATTATATTTTTTAGAGGTTTATTAAGGATTAAGGATTAAAGAATATACAAGTAAGAAACATGTGCCTAGGCCAGAGGCCTAGACAAAATAACCTCACGTCATGGAAGAGACGCCTCTGCTCGAAAACAGAAGTCCAAAAAAAAAAAAGAGCCCCAAAAACCTTTGCCACCAGCTTAAATCCTTCCTCCATCTCGGCCCACCTCAGAATTCCCGTGAGATTACAGAGCATTTTGGGGAAGTGGAGCAAAGGCTTGTGGGGATTGTAGTCCTGTATTCAAGTCTATTTTTTACAGTAGGATTCTGATTTTTAATCCATTCTGCTATCCACTTCTGTTTAATGGGTGAGTTCATCCCATTCACATTTAGCATTATGATTATTAACTGTGTATTGCCCTCCATAGTATTATTCCCTTTAGATCCTACTCTATTTCCTTTCACTCTGTTCCTCCTCACGAGCAGTTTGCTTTTTGTCATCCCCCCTTCTGTTGTCTTGTTCCCCCTTCTTCCCTGTAAGGTGATAGAATTCTATACCCCACTGTGTATACTCATTTTCCCCTCTCTGAGCCAGTTAAAATGAGAGTAAAGTTTAAGCATTGCCTGTCACCACCCTTATCCTCCCCTCTCTGTATTGATTTTTCTAACCTCTTATGTTACATAATTTACCCCATTCTATCCCTTCCCTTTTCTCTCAGTGCAACCCTCTCTTTCAGCCCTTGATTGATTTTTTACATGTTACTCATATATGTACATATCATAGATACACATCATTCCATATCATCTCATTTACATATACATCATATCATAATCAGCTTTCTTCTCCACCCTCTTTCTGAGTAAATTCTTTCTATCTTATCTACTACTAAGAGAAATTTTTGAGAATTACAGAGATCTTCCTTCTAGGTAGACAGTTAAACATTTTTACCTTAATGAGTCTCTTTAATTTTCTCTTATTTACCTTTCTGGACGTATCATGTCTTGTATTTGGCCTTCAGATTTTTTGTTTAGGTCTGGCTTATTCCTCATGAATTCTTGGAAATCTTCCATCTTATTGAATGACCATTTTTTCCCATGAAAGAATATACTCAGTTTGTTTTTTTTTGAAAGGTGACTCTGGGTAGTAAACCTAAATCTTTTGCCTTCCTGAATATCATATTCCATGCCTTACAGTCCCTTAATGTAGAAGCCGCTAGGTCCTGATTGATCTTGATTGTAGTTCCATCGTACTTGAATGGTTTCTTTCTGGATGCTTGAAGTATTTTTTTCCTTGGCTTGGTGGCTGTTGAATTTAGCTATTATATTCCTAGAAGTTGTCATTTGAGGATTTCTTTCTGGAGGTGATCTGTGAATTCTTTCAATTTCAGTTTTATAAAGTCCAATAATTCTCAGATTTTCTCTCCTAGATCTATTTTCTAGGTCAGTTTTTTTTTTTTCAGTTTCTAAATGGTCAATTCTGATTTTTAAGGCCTATTTTTCATCTGTCAGTTTTTGGTTCTTTTTCAATTGGCCCATTTCTTCTTGTATCACTTTCATTTCTTCTTACTTTCCTTTCCTTTCTTCTTGCATCACTTTCCTTTGTCTTCCCCACTTTTCCTCTACCTGTCTTGATAGGTTTTTGAAGTCTTTTTTCATCTCTTCCAGACTCTGTGTCCATTCCATATTTTTCTTTTGGATTTTGCATTGTGTTTCCTTTGCTTTGACTATCCCCTTCTGTGTTAGGTGCTTTTTTGGTTGTTTGCTTATTTTTCCTATCTAATTCTAGATAGGCTCTGTTTTCTCAGAAGTTGGGGTACCCTCTTAAACTTCAGTCCTTCCTTGATGCTATTTTTGGCTGATTTTCTAGGTTGTTACTGATTCACCAGATCTTCTGAGGGCTGAGAGCTCTAAGAGTCCCCTCTCCTTGCTGATTCAATTGACCCTTGAGATGTTGCTAGCTTAAAGGCTTTCCTCAGGTTTGAGTGTAAGCTTTTGTTCATTCTGAACTTGATCAGGTCAGGTGCTGATCAAATTCTAGCCCCAGGGTTAGGCTCAAGTTTTTTTGTCTCTAGGTGTTCTTGATTCAATCAGGCACACCCTTGATTGCCCTGTCCAGAGCTCCACCCTTAGTTTTAGGCAAAAAGATCCTGGGGAGGGGGGAGACTCCCCCTGAGAACTGTGTCCTCACCCCAAGCCATAGATTATGTTCTCATCCAGACTGGGATTCCTGATTTAGCTCTGGGCTCAAGTGGATCAGTCTCCTTCAGCCCTGACTGCCCTGGGCTGGGACTCCAGACTTCTCCACAGGTTTGAAATTTCAAGGCGGGTGAGTTGGCTTGGACCACTACTTGCCCAGACAGGATCTCAGGGTCTGCCCACTAGGTACCTATGAGAGCAGATGTGGGGTGAGGGTGGGGTTTGCTCTGGCTTGCTCTTTATTTGCTGTTATGCCTCCTGCCAGCTCTGATCCCCTCTCACCTCAGTTCCCCACATGGTCTCTGCCTACCTTTTGGGTTTTTGTTTTTGTTTTTTTTTTGGAGGGTTGTTTCACTCTGTCTCCTTGTTTGTTCTTTCACTCCTTTATTCATTTTGTAGCAATATTTTACTCATGGTTGGAGAGGATTTTTGTGGTGAAACAGTGCTGCTCTTCTAGTTGCTCCTCTGTCTTGGCTCCGCCCCTAGAAGTCCAAGTCTTAAGAATTTGGGGATTAGTCTGGACCTCTATTGGTTCTGTTTCAGCCCCACCTCCTGCTCACATTCGCATCTGTCTTCTCTCTGACACCATGCTATGGACCTTCCTTGCTCCTTTCCTGCCCTGGAAGCTCCCAGCTCCCAACAGTCTAGGCCTAACCATGTCCCCCATCATCCTTCCCACGGTTTATTTCTTACCTAAAGTTCTGTCCATGGTGCTTATCACCAAAGCCCTGACTCAGAGGCAGTAGGTCCCTCAGCAGCCATCCAGTCCTGTCATCCCCGAAAAGAAGTGACCATCCGGCCAGACTGTGCCAAGGCTCCACACTTGTTTTTTGTTCTCAGGGTTCGTTTGACCTCTTGGTGACGCCTGCCCATTCATTGCTTATAGGTGTGCCCTCCAGAACCACCCAGACCAGGCGAATCTCTCTATGCAATAGCGGCCCTTCAGGGTGTAGGGGATGGCTCTCTGCACTCTCTGAACCTTCTCCAGGACTGGTTTCCCAATGCCTCTAGCCCTTCTTTGCTCCCCGTGGCCTTCCTGCTGAGCTAGCTGTCCTTTATGCCCAGGATGCCCTCTTGCACCCTCCTCACTCAGAAATGTCATGTCCTCTCCACTGCCTGTCCTTTCCCAGGCCGCCTCAGCCCCGACAGAGCCCTCTCTGGTGGATTTGGGTGGGAGTAGTTGGTGTCTGTGTCTTTATCCTTTACTTGCCGGGGCAGGTTTCTATCTTGACCAAGGTTTGAGTTCAGTGCTGTGCAGGCCTTTCAAACATGTTTGATGAGTGAGAAAAAGAAATAGCAAGTACCAGTATTAGTCTTCACCCTGATGACTTGTCTCAGGGCTGCTGCTGGGCCTCCTAAGCATTCCATCTGGTGGGGGGAGGGGGAAGGAACTCACCCTAGGAATTGGACAAAACAACTAATATGACCCTTCCTGATGCCCTCCTAAACACAGAGCTGCATGGCCCAAGCAATCCAGTAAGAGAGGCCATGCTGGGGGGACAGCATGCCACTGAGGGCATTGTGCTTCAGGAGGGACACCAGAGTGTGCGGGAAGATCTTCTGAGGGGGCTAAGGGGGTCAGCCCAGAGAGCTGAGGGGTGAATGAGCTGTCCTCAGCTCAGACCCATGGAAAAGGCAGCTGGCTAATTCTGCTCCAGACAGCATCAGGTTCTGTATGAATAAACTCTTTATTCAGGCTGTCCCCAAGGGGAAAGGGGGAGGCATCTGGGTGGGAGCCTTGACTTCCATGACTCTCAAAGAAAAGATTAAATGAATGTGCCCCCCCCCCCACTGACCTGCATACCCTTGGGGTCTCTGTCATCTCTGAGACTCTTTGCTTTTGTACATGGCTTGTGTATCCCCAACTTCAACAGGATTAGATGGAAAGTGAACTAAATAGGGGCAAGTCACTTAACCCCCCACTGCCTAGCCCTCATCACTCTTTTGCCTTAGAACCTTAGAACATAGTATTGATTCTAAGACTGAAGGCGAGGGGTTGTTCTGCAAATTAAGTAAAATGAACTTGGCAACTGGTGGGAAGATTCTCTCCCAGTGCACAGGCCTGGTGGGAGGAATTGAAGCAGGTTCTACAGGGCTCAGCATGAGTTTTCAGATCGGAATTAGCACTCCCCATCCCAAATGTCCACTTCCCAAGTGAGAAGTAGGTACAAATGATTCACCCAGTGGGGCTTTGGGGGCCTCTTGTGTTCAGGAGCAGCTCACCTTGTTTTGTTCTGTGTAGATGTGGGCAATTTTCCAAAGCAATAAAAGGCCCATCCCTGAACATCTGAGGGCTCGGTGTGGTCTACACTCCCTGAGCCTGTTGCCGTAAGCCAAAGGGAAGGCTATATGGGCAGAAGGGAAGCCATCCAATTCTGCATTTCTATGAATTAGGGAAGAGCTTCTCCCCAGGGCTGATGAGTAAACTCCTGAGATAATATGGCCAATAGGAGAGCCCCAGCCCTGCCACATTGGTGCTTTTCTCTATTGAAAGTCAGATTTTTCTCCTCCAGGGGGTGTTGCATCACTGGGCAGGGTCTATTGTTTGTATTTCTTTTACTAGGACTAACAGTTCCATTACACCCTCATTACTTATTTTTGTTCTGATGTCATGAAAGCCCAAAATACAAGTCCCCTATACAAAAGGGAACAGAAAAGACAGAGGCCTCTTTCTAGTGTCCTTTTTCTGCCAGCCGTGAACAGAGCACTGTGCTAGGCATGGGGAGAGACAGAAAGATGAAGGAGGCAGAGTTGCTACCCTCAGCCCTCCCAGCTTTGTGCTCATCCCCATCTGCAGCAGGACTTTGATGGCACGTTCTTGTCTTTTTGTAGAACTCGAGCTCCCTGTGGATATGGAAACCGTTCACTTGGATGAAGATGCCGAGGTGATGTGTGGGTGTGGGTGGTAAGAGTGCTCAACCCACTGAAAAAAGGGTAGGGTGGGGTGGAGGACTGCCAGGAGTTGGCTAGCTTTAGAAAGAGCCTTCTGCAGCTTCTCAGCTGGTGTCGCTCACCTGTATTTCTCTTATTCTCTTTCAATGAGTCACTGAAACCTACTTTGAAGCATTCAAAATCTGGAGCCGATGTCATGCTTTTTAAACCTGAGACTGGTGAACTGCACACATCAATGTTGAGATTTCTGTATATATTCAAATATCTTTCTGGTGAAGTAGTCTAAAAAGGGCGAGATAGAAAAATTGAAATAGAGAAAACAGATTAAAAAAAAAACCCTGACAGCATTTTTTAGGGAACAGACCTGGCTTCCCTCCCCCAGGAAGTCAAGCTGTTTATTTAGACAGCAGACTGGACTCTGCTTAGCTTGGGGGATACAAAGGAACTTCAGGAATATCAAAGAGGTCTGGATGGAATGCAAGATAACACTTAGTAAACTAGGATGAGGGCATTAAGGTACCAGGGAAAGGTAACAACCCCCGGATAATCTAAATATTGTCTCTAACTCCACATACCTGTGTTTTGTGATAGGGTCTGTTTGATTGTCAAATGAGAACATGCATATGAGAGGGATTAACTTTGTATCTTGTAATGTATATAAGTTATCCAAAATGTTAGACCAGTATACCTTCCACTAGGGAAGCTTGGCCCAGCGGGTAGATTCTTTTTCTTTTATTAATAAATTGCGCTTCTAATGGATGTTTGAACTCATTTTGTGAAGTGCACCCCTTCACTGGAAAAGGCCAGTCAGTCCAGATCCCCTCTAAGACTGCCATAGCTAGGGAATCACTTCTATTAAATAGTAACCTATTTGGGAAGTTTGAAATTTTTGAAAAATCATGACCAACTGGGATCCTTTAGAGGTGCTCTACTATGATGGATTCAGTCAGTGTCATTTAAGAAATGTATCATCTCTGGGGCAGCTGGGTGGCTCAGTGCTAGAGATGGGAGGTTTGGGGTTCAAATATGACGTCAGATACTTCCAAGCTGTGTGACCCTGGGCAAGTCACTTAACCTCCATTGCCTAGCCCTTACCTGCTCTTCTGCCTTGAAACCAATACTAGTATTGATTCCAAGATGAAAGGTCAGAATTAGAAAAAAGAAAGAAATGTATTATCTCCTGCAAGCACTGGCTTAAGTTTGTTGTTGGCTATGTTTTTCTACTCAAGATACATGTGTGTGTATGTATAGTTATTTGTATCTACATAAAGCTCCATATATGTGCACATGCACACTGATGTTTTTAAAGCCCACTAAGCAGGTAGTCTTCAGTTGCCTTGAAATGCCTGCCATTTTCTCTTTCCTCTTTGTTCAGTAAACAATCACCCTTTCCCCCAGTTATCGTCCTCTTTTCAGGCCCCTTCAGATAGTGTCTTGGGAAGGGTGCATCCAGGCATTTCTCTGGGGCTCAGCTTGATTTCTTTTCTGTGTTCAGGACGTTGATCTAAATCATTATCGAATTGGGAAAATTGAAGGGTTCGAAGTCCTGAAGAAAGTGAAGGTAAGTCCAATTCAGAATCACTGGGAGTATTCCCTGTTTGAGCCCAAGAACCTGGCCAGTACTCTGAGATCAGCTTTCACAACCATTCAGGGAAGGTTAGCCAGCATCAAGAAGTCTCCTGGATTGTGTAAAGAGTGTTTGAAATTTTCCAATTGAATTTGTACTGCTGCTTGTATTTTTGCTTGCAATTTCCAATTTGCAGCCTTTTGCATCTTAATATTAATAAGTAGGAAAAAATTTCCTAGCAGCATTAGGAATAGGAGCCATTCAGGAACCTTAATGGCTTCCAATCTGACAAAAGCCAAAAGGCTTTCTTGTAGAGAAGCAATCATGTTGTGCTGCTTTTAGTCTCTACAATGATAGAGCATGACTATATTGGATGTTTTATATATATTTTTATTATTCATGCTGCCCTTTGGTGGCAGAAAGGTAGCACTGCAGCTCAGCAGAAAAGGGGGGGAAATACTGAGTGCTCAGTACTAGCCTCTAGTGGCAGGGGTGAGGAGGTTTAAGTCAAGGATTACGGGCTGGTTTTAGGGGTGAGGACTCCTTTTAGCTGGAGTGGGAAGAGTTGGGGGGTTTTGTGTGTTTTTGTTTTTTTGCTAAGAGGGAGTATAGGAAGCTGGGTGGGGTGTTTTATGGAGCAGGACTTAGTTAGGAGAGAGGATCAGTACCCCCCCTGAAAAGGGAAAATGTATCCCCCTCCACTGGGCTGGGGTTTGGGGCAGGGAATTTAAAGCTTACCAGTAGCAGGAACAGCAAGCAGCAGTGATAGCAGAAGGAGTTAGCAGGAACAGCCTCTGTGAGGGAGAGACCAGCCAGGCTCTCCTGGTAGGCAGGTGTAGGCAATGAGCCTGAGAAGGCATTGAAAGGTTTCCCTGAGGGAGAAGGAAGAGGGGAGAGGGAAAATCACAGCGAGAGAAGCAATCTGGTTCCTCTATTTCTGGTGTCCTTTCATGGTAGCCAAAAATTTGTAGGAGTAAAAATGAATAAATACTCCTAGTATTTAAAAATATATAGGATTTTATATAATAAACCAAAAGAGAGGGAAAAGAAAACCGCTTCTTTCAGTCAAGTGAGCAGAGCAAAGAGAGCCAGAGACTCACACCCACAGCACTTTACCAAAAGCACAAGCTCCGAAAAAAGAGCCCCACAGTGCCTCTCAGCCAAATTTATCTCTAAGCATCCTTTTGTAAAATGAGGACAACTTAAAAGGATGCTGGGAATGTAGCTCAGGTGTTGCAGACTTTCCATCTGCACAACTCCTACTCTTTTTTTGTTACTAAACCCAATAGACTATTTTGTTTTGTTTTTTTAAAACAGTCCAGGTGATTTGTAAAGTGAGGGGTTGGTGTTCTCAGGCTAAAGTTCTCACCGTTCCCACCTAAAGCAGAAAACTGCTTAGAGCACCTGGTGATGGGAGAGACTCTAACCTGTCCTCTTGTATGTCTGAAATTCTTTCCAGTGTAGGCCAGAAAAGAGTCTCCCCTTAATGAGAGCCTCCATCAGATTCTACAGGTGCTTTAGAGTCCCTCAAACTTCAGTCCCCCTAAAGCTTCTTTCTCTTTGGTAGGACTACTAGACCACTCAAGGATAGAGTTCCCTTATGAGACAGTCTTTGAAATTCTGCCCCCTTATGTAGGGATTGGCCAAAATGCCAGCCAAATAATGTGTCTTCATATAGTTCTCTAAGGCATATCCAGCATTTTCCTCCTCTTAAAAATTAAATTAATTGAACCACAAGAGTCAACGAGGGTGGCATTGAGATAATTAAGAGAGGAAAAGCACAGAAGTGGGAAAGACTTCCTGTAGAAGGACAGATGGAATGGAAGGGGGAGCGCATTCTAGGCCTAAGTCCAAAAGATGGAATGGCTTGTTTATGGACTGACCAGGAAGCTGGTATCACTGGATCAGAGTCCATGTCAGTGAGTGAGGTTAAGAAGACTGCAAATGTAGGAGGGAGCAGGTTATAAAGGACTTTGAATGCCAAGAACAGAGTTTGGTATTTGATCCTGGAAATAACAAAGCCACGGAATCTCATGTAAGTGGGGACACACCGTGAGACACAATGAGTTTAGGGAGATCGCTTTGGTGGCTAAGTAGAGAATTGATCTGAAGGAAAGTCCAGGAAAGGCAACTCAACAGGAGTGATTGGATAAGTTGGAAGAAGGCAAGAAGAGAGAAGGGTTTTGAAAAATCTAGAGAGGAAAGAAGATTTCAGAGATCAGTGCCAGGCCCAATGCTATACACTGAGAATATGGTAAAAGGCAAAACTATGGTCTGTCCCAGCCTTCCAAAAACTCATCCTAATGAGCAAGACAGCATGCAAGAGAAAGGCACCAGCAAGTGGGCAAGGACAAGGAAAGACCTTTGGAAAAAAGTCCGGAGCCTAGTCTTGAAGGAAACCAGGTAGGGAGGAGGAAGAACCATCAGAGCTGGGCGAACAGCTAGTTAAGCCAGGCACATGGTGGCCTGTACACAGAGTCAGGAGGAGGCTGGTGTTGCTACATTCCTGAGTAGGTAGAAGGGAGCCAGGTTTAAGAACATGTAGGAGGAGGCCAGGATAGGAAATGAAGACCCCTCAGTGGTTTTCTTTTTGTTGGTGGAAGCCACTGGCCCTCGTTGAATAAGGATGGGGAGGGAGACCCATTGACTGTTGCATGAGGCAATAAAGACCTATACCAGGGTGGAGGGTCTGTGAGTGGAGAAGAGAAGAGATGGTGGAAGCCACAAAGCTTGGCAGGAGATAAGATATGGGGATAGAATGGCAACAAGGCTGCAAGTCTGGGTGACTAGGAGGATGGTCCTGCTGTGAGCAAGAACAGGACAGTTAGGAAGAGCGGAGGCTTGGAGGAGTCAGTTTTAACATGTTGAATTTAAGATGCCTATGGGTCATCCAGTTAGAGAAGTCTAAGGCAGTGGGGGGCAAGATGGAACTTGGGAGAAAAGTTGGAGCTTGATAAACATTTCTGGGAATGGTCTTCATAGAGATGATCATTGAGCCTGTAGAGAGCGAGAGAAGGAAAAGACCATCACTGAGTCATCCTCAGTCTTTTGGCATGATTTCAAGGAGACTCAGACAAGTGGTCAGACAAGTCAAGAGAGCCAGGAGGAAGCAGAAGTGTTGTCAGCATTGACAGAGACTAGAGGGGAGCCAAGAAGGATGAAGATGGAGAGACGGCCATTCAATTTGGCAATTAGGAGGTCATTGGTAATTTGGAGAGCGCATTTCATTTTCAGTTGAAATGATTCCCCAAGGGTTTGAACTAGGAAAAGCAGGAGAAGGACTAAAGGCCTGGGAAAGCCCTGAGATCCCAGTGAGGACAAAGAATGCTTAGGGGCCTGGGCAGAGGGAAGGCAGAATGATAACCCAGGATGAGGAGTTCACACATACACAAGTAGAGGGGGAAGCAAGCATGTGCCAAGTCTGGAGGTGAGGCGAGGCAGGGTGGAGAGGCAGATCATGAGGACGTGGCAGGGGACGGGGCTGTGAGGTCATCAGATGGGAGTCGGATAAGAGAAAAAGACTGGGCATAGGAGTGGGACAGGGGCAGGGCACTGAGAACCCGGGCCTCAACCCTCCAGGTGGCAGGGGTAGGGGTGGGGGTGGGGGGGCATAGTTTGTCCTAATGGTGAAGGACGAGGTTTAGGGTGGAAATATGTTTGTTCGTCATAGAGCAGTGATGGAGTGCTAGGTGCAGGAGCTGCTCCCCACCTGCCTTGCCCCACACAAGGGAGGGAGAGCCCTCCCATTGGGCTGCTGGGCAGAGGGGTGGGGGGAGTGAAGCATGTGCTCCGTGAGCAGAGAGAAGGGGAGGGGAGGGCCTGTAAGTCGCCATGGGGGATGGGAAACGATGTCAGGCACGGTGAAGAGGGGGAGGGGAGCAGCTGTATCCTCTGGCTTTCTAGTAACAAACTGGTGGTGGGGGGGGGAGGGTGGCCTCGAGCATGCCCACAGAGAGCACTCTGTGCCATCTTTGGCACCCAAGCCATAGGTTCACCATCACTGTCATAGAGCAAACATCTGGAGGGTAGCTGGCATAGGACAGGGGGTAAGATCAGGGAGGGTGGCACCAGGTATTGGCTTTGTATGATAACTGCTGAAGTTCTGGAATCACTGGCCTAGGGAAAGAATGAAGTGGTGGGCGTATGCTCACCATTGAGGCCCACGTGCAGAGTGTCCATTGAGGGAGGCAAGTGATTAGACAGGCAGGTCCATCCTGGGAAAGAGGCCATATTTTTCTCTGTTCCTGGGAATGTGCAAGTACCATTCACAGTAAAGGGGAGGATGTGTGCACAGTCTAGGCCCCCTTCCTTCATTCGGTAACTCTCCTGACCCCTCAGTTTCTCTCTGTCCCACCCTCCAGTCCCTCTGTCTCCGTCAGAACCTAATTAAGTGTATTGAGAACTTGGAAGAGTTACAGAGCCTTCGAGAGCTGGACCTCTACGACAACCAGATCAAAAGGATTGAGAACCTGGAGGCATTGACAGAGCTTGAGTGAGTCACAGGAGGGGCTGCCAGCTCCCCCTCCCCCAAGAAGTTGGCTAGGCAAGGTAGATTCCAGCTGTGTTGGTCATACACAGTGTGCCCTGGTTCCTGGGGCTGGGGGGGACGGGGGGGTGGGGCAAAGAGCTACACTGCTGCCAGCCTCACTGTTTGGAGAACTGGCATGAGGCAGTTATTCAAATGAGAAGTGAATAAGCTTCCAGAGATTCATGACTACTGAGCAGCCTTCAGTACTGGTGTCTGTTAGTAGAGAGCTTCTTCTCTTTACAAGTCATAAAGCCCTTACCCTTTAATGGACAGTCATGCCAACCATCCAGTGATTGTGGCTGAAATAGCACCTTATCAGGCAGCCTCTGTCCAGTTAGGAGGCCTCTGCTCATTGAGCTCTGCCGCTCCCCTGGAGCTGGCATGTCCCTGGCACTGCTTCCAAGAGCCCACGAGGATCCCCTGGAGGAGGATCCTGGGTGGCATGAATGCACACCCTTTGTTCAGAAGGCTGAGTCAGGACTGGTTGCTAGGATGGATTTAGGGATGACATGAAAACAAGGGGAAAACTGGCACATGCTCTGGGGCTTCAAGGCTTCTCATTGGCACCCCCTGAGTATTTTGTTGGCAACAGATAACAGGGTCACTAGCCATGTCTCAGGCCCTCGGGGAGCTAGGCCCCACAGTTTCAGGGTGCAAGGACAGGGGGGTTAGGCTAGGGTGGAATTATTCCTTCCCACACAGCTTCCCTCCTATTTCTTTGAATTGATAAAGCCTTTGCTATTAAAATAAAAGCAATTCTTTTCATCTTTCTTTGGTCCTAGGACTTTAGATATTTCTTTTAATCTTCTGCGCAACATTGAAGGGATAGATCAGCTCACCCATCTGAAGAAGCTCTTCCTGGTAAACAATAAAATCAGCAAAATCGAAAACATCAGTAATCTCCAGCAGCTAAAGATGCTAGAACTTGGATCTAACCGAATCCGGGTAGGTACTGACCTCACGGGAAGATGGGGTGAGAAGCAGCAGGATTGATGTGGCCCCACTGATCAGTAGCAGGCCAGGCCCAGGCAGGGTCCAGGCTGTTCAGCTCATTTGTTTCCCTTGGCCTTTGGTGAGCAGCAGAGGGGAAGGGGACAGACCACCAGGGAGATTGTTTGGCCTTTTATTCCTTTGCAAAATGCCACAGATGAGTTTGAATTCCTGAAGTATGTCGTTTTCTCAATTCACTTCCCAGTTCATTTTAGTTTTAAGTCCATTCCCTCCCACACCACCCCCCAAATCCAGAACAAGCCTTGATTTGCCTTCTTTAATGGGGGGCTGAAGGCATCGTCTCTTTTTTTTTTTTGAGAAACAATTCCTGCTCCAGCACTGTTTTTTCTTTTTTTTCTGCTTCTTTTTTTCCTTTTTAAACATTATCTTATCTGGTTATTTACAAACATTCATTGGAAACAATGATCATTATCTTTTCCTCCCCCCACCCCCAATTCCACTGGGTTTCACGTGTGTTCTTGGTTCGAACCCATTTCCTTGTTGTTGGTATTTGCATTAGAGTGATCATTTAGAGTCTCTCCTCAGTCATGTCCCCTCCAACCCTGTAGTCAAGCAGGTGCTTTTCATCGGTGTTTTTACTCCCACAGTTTGTCCTCTGCTTGTGGGTAGTATTTTTTAGATCCCTGCAGATTGTTCAGGGACATTGCTGCATTGCCACTAATGGAGAAGTCCATCACCTTTGATTGTACCACAGTGTATCAGTCTCTGTGTACAATGTTTTCCTGGTTCTGCTCCTCTCACTCTGCATCACTTCCTGGAAGTTGTTCCAGTCTCCATGGAATTCCTCCACTTTATTATTCCTTTTAGCACAATAGTATCCCATCACCAACATATACCACAATTTGCTCAGCCATTCCCCAATTGAAGGGCATCCCCTCATTTTTCAATGTTTGGCCACCACAAAGAGTGCAGCTATGAATATTCTTGTACAAGTCTTTTTCCTCATTATCTCTTTGGGGTACAAGCCCAGCAGTGCTATGGTCCAGCACTGTTTTCTTAAATATGCACTCTAGCATACCTAGCTAGTTGGACAAGAGTTTCATAAAGGAACAGAGTGTCTTCCCTTGGGTGGCATCATTTTGATACTGACTTCCAAGCTCCAGGCCTTTGATGGGGCTTATACGGATCCCCTAAAAATGGATGGAGATGGGAGCGGTTCTGGGGCCATTTGTTAAAATGGTATTTGACAGAAAGGGTGTCTTAAGATGACTTGGGGCCTCCCTCATTTTATTCTGGCCCCTCTGATGCCAGTAACTAAGGCTTGAATCAGGACCCCCGAGATCTCCTACAATACCTCCCTTCCTCTTGGGCAGTCATAGTAGTGATACCAAGAATAACCAGAACAGTAACTCAGCAGGCCTTGAAACACCTGCCTGCTTTTCTGACTCAGTCTCCGGGGCAGCCTCTTTGTTTGACTAGTGTCTGTGCTAGCCAGGTCCCGAGACACTTTGGTCACTGGCGATTGGGCAGTTAGGCCAAGGCTCACTAAGGCCTCTTGGCAGAACTAAGGGAAGAACTCATCTCATTCCTCCTCTCCTTCAGCGGTAGAGGAAGGTGGTGTCCTTTGGTCTTATTGAAAGTTGGTGCCTTTGGCATAGTGGACTTGCCCTTGGCTTGACTCACCAGGATCTGCCCATTCTGGATGAGGAGCAGCACTGTGTCAGAAAGACCAGCCAATGTCCTGTCCTCACCCTCTGTGTGCCCCTGGAGAGAGGCCCAGGGCAGCTCCATAGCCTACTAACCTACAGACACATTCTGTGCTCCCGGGGTGAGATATATAAGGCAGAGGCTTAAAACAGGCACCAGTCACCTGTGGTGGAATGAGCTCATCCATTTATTAATTCTCCTCTTCTTGGAGATGCTTCCTCACAATTAATTAGCTGGAATATTAAGAAAGAATAGCAGGGGGGCAGTGGCTCAGTGGATTGAGAGTCAGGCCTAGAGATGGGAGGTCCTGGGATCAAATCTGACCTCAGACACTTCCCAGCTGGGTGACCCTGGGCAAGTCATTTGACCCCCATTGCCTAGCCCTTACCACTCTTCTGCCTTGGAGCCGATACACAGTATTGACTCCAGGACAGAAGGTGAGGGTTTAAAAAAATTTTTTTTAAAGAATAGCGGATCTGGTCAATCAGTCAATCTACCATCATTTGGGAAGCACCTACCTTAAGCCTGGCACCAATCCTCCATCTGCTTCCAGCTCTCCAAGCTCATGCTTGTCCTGTGTCCTCAGGAAGCATTTTCTGTTTTTTTAGACAGCCTGGCAGTTAATAGAGAAGGATCCTGGCATTAGAGTCCAAGAACCTGGGTTCCAGTTCTCATGCTACTCCTCATCCCTATAGAATGCTAAGAAAGTTACTTTCCCTGCTCTTGGCTGCAGTTTCCTCATCTGTAAAATGGATTAGATTGGAAATTCTGAACCTGAAGTCCATAGACCCCTCCCTACCCCCCAGGGGCGGTATATAGATTTTTTTCAAGGAGTCAAGAACTTAAAAAAAAAATCTTTGTTTCTCACTCTTAATTAGACTCCTGTGATCTTAAAACCTTTATTCTAAGAACAGAACCATAGGCTTCACCACAGTGCCAAAGAGACAAGGTGAAGAACACCTGCTTTGCCCTTTCATATTTGTCAGGTGGGGAAACTGAGGCTCACAAAAGTGATATCCAGTGCAGGGTTTCCTATCTTGTGGGGCCTGGAGTCAGAAGAACAGAACAGTCAGCTCCTTTTGTCCTTTTCACAGGCCATTGAAAACATCGACAACTTGACCAACCTTGACAGTTTGTTCTTGGGGAAGAATAAGATCACCAAGCTCCAGAACCTGGATGCCCTCAGCAATCTGACTGTGCTCAGCATGCAGGTATGGGAGGGACAGGGGGTCGGAATTAGGGGACGTGGAAGGGCCTGTTGGCTCTTTTTTGATAGGGTCTTCATGGAGCATCTTTGGATTCAAGCATCGAAGGACTTGAATTGTTGAGTCCATTTGGCAGTTTTCACGAGTTATCGTTGTGGGTTTCCTTCCTTATACGTGTTTGACTCTTAACCCAAAATTCTTCATCATGGCCTTCTCCTGCCAC
This sequence comes from Monodelphis domestica, assembly GCF_027887165.1. NCBI lineage: Eukaryota > Metazoa > Chordata > Mammalia > Didelphimorphia > Didelphidae > Monodelphis > Monodelphis domestica. The sequence continues at coordinate 11,084,673 of NC_077234.1, read as the reverse complement.
TCAATCTCTCTGCGGTGCCCCAGCCTCTCAAAATAGTTAAGAAAAAACCAAAAAGCAAAAAAAAATCCAGAAACATTATTAGGTTCTCAGTGTTTGCCAAGATTCCAAGCGAGGCACCACACCACAGGACTGTTGGGAGAAAAGGGCCCACTTATACCACAGGATTGACTCGTGCTAATGGGGTTAGGATTAACTGCTTCTGAACTTGGGGGTGTGGGGAGCAGGGGTCCAGAAACAACCTTAAATCCAGCCTGTGAAGGATAGGGAATGGGAGGTTACTTGGCAGATAAGGTAAATAAGATCATGAGAAAACATTTCAGTTATTTAAGCATCATTTGGATACAAGCATTGTGCTAATTATGAACCATTCTTATCTCTTCCTGAAAGCAAATCCCCTTTTTAGACCTAGGGGTCTAAAAAGGACCCCTTTTGGAGCCCCTAGGATTCTCACTAGAGCTAAGAGGCCTTCCAGTTTAACAATGTTCTTGAAGAGGAGAATTGGGGTGGGGGTGGGGAGGGGGGCTGGGATTGGAACTCCAGCCCACTGAAGGGAAAGTCCTTTCCACTATGCTGGGCTTCAAAAGATTCCATTAAAAGGGATCCATGATGCAGAGACTTGGCTCCTTCCCAGCACTCCCTGTCCTCCCACTGAGGTTTCATTCCTTTGGGTTCATTGTGTGCCCCAGCCATCAGAAACTACAATTCTAAGTGCTTGGTTCTGATTTGTGCCCAGCTCCTGGACTGACGGGGTCTCCGTGCAGAGAATCTCTGGTCTCCATGATTAGGACTGCCTTTAGGAATGATCTTCAAATTTGAGTTGTGTTTTCTTTTTTTTCCAAGACAAACTCCGTATATATTTTCAATAACTGTTTTTAGTAAGTTATTATTGATGTCTTTCTTGACATCTCTTTATTTTCTCCTAGTAACTCTCCCTCCCAAAGAGCCATTCAGTATAATAAATAGTTTTAAAAGAACAACCTAAAATAATGTGCGTTGGCCCACACTCATCACGTTTCTCACTAATTATGATAGAATAACATTCCCATTCATGACCCACAGTTGTTGACCCATTCCCCAATTGATGGGCATCACCTTTGTTTCCAGAAGTTCACCATCAGCACAAAAAGCGTTGCTCTAAATATTTTGGTTTACATGGAGACTCTTTTACCAGTGGTCCTTATGCCTAAGGTATAAATAAGCCTTAGTAATGCAGTCTCTAGGTCAGTATATTTTCATCATTTTAGTTGCACTGATTCGTAGCTCCACCAGCAAAGCAAGACAAGAGTATGTCTGTCGTACCACAACCCCTTCCCCATTGACTGTTCTGACATTTTATATCTTTACTAACTTGCAGGCTTGTTCTGTTTGCATTTCCTTTATTATTAGTGATTTGGAGCATTTGGGGAACATACATAAATACACACATGCCTAAATTTACATATGCCAGTTATCTTAACTACAGCCTGATCAGGGGAATTTGATGGAGATTTTTTCCCCATTCAGATATTTCCTTTCTTAGTGTAGGTGCATTAATTTTGTTTGTGCAGAAGTCTTTCCATTTCAGTTACCTATTTTATCTTTCATGATGACTTTTTTCCCTTCTTTCTTGAGAACATATCACTTCCCCAGAGCATTGAGAGACCTCTGACCCGTTTCTCTTTCCATCTCTTTGCTGATCTTTAGATTCTAGTTAGGATGGATTGGGCAGTGTGGTAAAAGGTAATGGCCTAATCCGAATGTGCCAGTCTTCCTACAAGTTTTTCAAGCCCTGGGTTATTGAATGCCACGGTCTCTGATTCTCCCTGATCTAGCCTATTCCATGCATCTCCCTCTCTGTTTCTAACCAATCCCAGGTGGTGTGGATGACTGCCACTTTCCAATGTAGTTTGAGGTCTGGAAAGTAACTTACTGGCCCTTCCCTTCTTCCAACTGCAGAGCAACCGGATAACCAAAATTGAAGGCCTCCAGAACCTGGTGAACCTTCGAGAACTGTACCTCAGTCACAATGGCATCGAGGTCATTGAGGGCCTGGAAAACAATGTAAGCAGCCCCAGGGCTGGGGAGCGGGATACAGGAGGGGAACCATCTGCCTTCTCATTTCCCATACCAATGGCCCCTTCTCACTGGAGACTAGTTGGTCTGGCATAGCCTTCTTGGCATCTGCTGGCTTCTCAGCTCCCTGAACAGTGCAATAGGGGCCTCCAGCACTGACCGGTGCCATCCTTTGCCCATGGCACAGTAGAGTCAGGAAGACCTGAGTTCAAATCCAGACATTATTGGCTGTGTAACCCTGGACAAGCCACATAACTGATGTCTCCTTCAGTTTCCTCAGCCTTAAGATGGGAGAAATCGCGCACCTCCAAACCCTTTTCCTTCCCCTTGCCCTTCCCAGAAGGGCTGAGCTCTATTGAGCTCTATAATGCCCGACTTACCAGGATTGTACTAGAACAGTCCCAGGTGCACACGATGCTTCTGAGCAGTTTGGACTCGATTCAGCAGGTGCTGAGGAACCATTGTAGGCTCTGAGCAGCGTAGAATCTTGCTAAAAAGCATCGCCTCAGTATCAGTCTGATGACGTTTCCGGACAGGACTGGGAAGGGGTGACGAGGGGAGAGCTGCCGGGCTGCCCTCGGGGTCATCCTTCTGAGAAACACTGAAATTGCAGTTGATCCTGAAGATGAAGTGGATTCCAGCAGAAGAAGCCTCTGTGGCCTTCCGTGTCACCGTGGGCAGACCACGTGGCAGAATTAACCAGTCAGCAGACCCTGATCAAGTCCCCTCTGGAGGCCAGGCTCTGACAAGCCCAACCCACCCAGAGCTTATGGTCTAGTGAAGCCATCAGGACGTGTCCAGGTCCAAGAAGAAACAGAGCCAAGGTCCCTTCGCTGACGGCTGCTCGGGAGAAGGGAGACCGGTGTGCTGGAGCCACTCCAGGGGGCTTGTCCAGGGTTTCCAGTGCAGTAGGGATTTTTGTGGTGGCTCAGTCATTTCAGTCGTGGCTGGCTCTTCATGACCCCCCACACACTCCTATTTGGAATCTTCTTGGCAGAGATACTGGAGTAGTTTGCCATCTCCTTCTCCAGCGCATTTTCCAGATGAGGAAACTAAGGCCAACAAAATGAAGTGACTTGGTCAGGGTCACACAGCTACTAAGTGTCCAAAGTTGGATTTGAATCCAGGAAGATGAGTCTTCCTGGCCTGGCAGTGCTCTATCTTCCATGCCTCCAGCTTCTGTGAGACTGACAAAGGGATTTCTTCCCAACAACTCTGTACATTAAGATAGTGCCTGCATAGGTGGCCCCAATTTATGGATGAGAAGCTCACACTCCAGGTGGCTGGGGAACTTGCTCCAGTGGCCAGGCCACATCAGAACCAGACCTGGAGAAGCCACAGAATTCCTTAGGGAGTGTCAGTCGGCTGCAGAAGCCTCAGGCCTAACTTTGGAGCTCGGCCTGTGCCAGCCCTAGTGCCCTTATGTCTATGATGGGGATGAAAACACTTGTGCTGCTGCGGGTGCCCCACAGCACTCTGACTTCTGACCGAAGTCTTTGGCCGCCTTTCCTGAGAAATTCTCTGCACATTTCACATCTGTAGGAAACCACTCCGCCTGGGCCCCTTCTAAATTCATGTTCTGTAATCTCATCGAGGCCCTCACTACTGCAAGATAGCTTCTGCTGTCCACCATCCACTCACTGTCTGCAAAAGCTGACCTCTCCGAAGTGAGCCCGGACCCTTGATCTAAAACTTGGAGGATATTAAAGATGGTCCAGTCAGGTCCAGCCCCAGTTAGGCCCCATGCCCTCAGACTTCAGCTTCTTGTTTTCCCCCCAAGTCACGGCTCTCATCTCAAAGTATAAAATTAGAGCTTCATGCCACGCGACCCTGGCCAGGTCATTCGCTATCTCAGCCTCAGTGTCCCTACTAGAAAATGGGGCTAACATCAAAGCTACCTCCCAGGGTGGTTGTAAGGACATGGCGAGATAGTTCTTGCCAGCCTGAAATCTTCTTCCATTCCTACCAGCCCTGGGGGGCTCAGTTTCCCCATGGGATACATAGGAAGTGGAAGGTGCCTCAGGTAATCGCATCCTGCTCTGAAGTTCTCTGAAGACCAAGATTATGAGGAGACATGTTGCTGGGAATATGTAGACATGGGATTGGCCCAGAGATGTGGGTCCGGACCCTGCCTCCAGCTGCTGTAAAGTGGCTTCTTCTCTGCGATGTCCCTTGGCTTTCTCATCCATAAAGTGGGAGTAAGGGTCCCAGTGGTGGCTGGGAGACTTGATTGGGATAATGTTGGGAGAGGGCTTTGTCCCCCCAGGAGTACCACAAGTGCTGAGACCGTTCCTGACCAGTGGCACCTCCACCATTTTGAGCTCCAACGGCAGGGTAGCTTGGGGATTTGGAATTTGTGCTTTGAGATTTTAAGTTTACCTCAACACTCAGGTGAACCCTCAGGACAGCAGAAGAGGATCCCCTGACTAGATAGCAGCAATGGTTTTGTTCTTGGTGTTTACTGCCCAGCAGAGACCAGCTTTAATCTTGAAGTCTGAGGAGTGATCCAGTAGTGAGTTCACTAAACTCCTGAGGGGGTGTGTATGTGTGTGCGCACACATGTGCACGCACTTACGCTCCCCTCTGCTGGTGCTCTTCTTCAGCTTTACAACTCCACCGCCTTGGCAAAGGGTGGCAGAGCCTGACTGGAATGGGCTGTGCACACCAGCTGCCTGGGTGCCTGCTCGTGATGCTGCTTTCTGCATTGTCGATGCCCCAGCAGTCCCCTGTGGTTTGCGTTTGCATGGGCTCCCCCAGCTGACCCGGCCCATAGTCCCACCCCTCAACCTCCTGAGAGCCCGCAGGGAGCACTGGCCAGCCCCCGGATGGCCGCTCTCGCCCTCCTGGCCTAGCCCCGAGGTCCAGGGTCTCCTTCACTGCACACTCGGGCACTAAAATGTCACCTCCTTGTTTTAGAACAAACTCACAATGCTGGACATTGCATCAAATAGAATCAAAAAGATCGAAAACGTCAGCCACCTCACAGAACTCCAAGAATTCTGGGTAAGTCGGTGTCTCGTGCTAGAATTGTTTGTGTTGAAGAGGGGGTTCATCTCGGTGGGCCTGTGGCCGGCTCGTGCTGGGGGCAGGACGTCTAGGCCAGGTCCCATTAGGACAAAATATCAACTAGCTAAAGCCGGGATTCCTAGACCCCAGACAAGAGCGAGACGCCCTCAAGAGCACCACTCCAGTATCTCAGAAGGATCGGGAGCCCCGGCCCTCTTCACCGGCAGTGCCGTGAAGGCTGCTGTCTGCTTCTCCTCTCGGGGGCGCAGTGCTGAGCCACCTGCCTTCCGCACTGGGCGGTCTAAGAGGCAGCCCTTCCTCTTCTCTCCTCCACCCTGGAAACATTGTGGTTCCTTATTGTTGGGTCTGGGACTTGGGCAACAAAGGGTGTGGCAGGTCAGGACCCTAGGGAGACTGTAGAGCCTGAGAAGCCTCAGTGATAAGAAGGACTCCTTGCAAGGGGTCAGGGAACAGAGGAGTTACACTTTGTGGGAGCCAGGGGACTGGCACGGGCTGAGATATGGGCAAGGAGAAGATAGGATCACAACTGAGACCCTCCAGATTGGACCAGAAGGACCCCAGGCACAAGAGAAACTGGGCCATGAGTCAGGAACCCAGGCCTGGAAAGACTGGGTCCCACAGTTAGGCATCCTCAAACTGGGGGCCCAGGAACCCAGGAAAGCCCCTCCCGGTCGAGTCTGTGCAGGAGGGAATGAGGACCAGTGGCATGAATGGCCTCGAGAGCTTGTTTTTAGGCCTTGTCTTCGTGGAATCCCCAGAGCCAAGAACTGTTCCATATGGAGCATGGCAGGGCTTGGAGCCAAATAGGCACCGCTGCCTGACAGCCCAGAAGAGGAGCTTAGCAGCGCCTCGGCTCCCCTCACAGGCGGCCCACCCCGTGTCTAGCCAGGAGCGTTTGGGGGTAACAACGGTGACTGTTCCAGCTCTGCCAGGGAACTAGGCTTTCATGGATTGTTTCGTTGGCCCAGACTCCCTCTTCATCTCACGTCCTTACTAACCGAATTGGCTGTGAGATTAGAAAGTCACTGTCCCAGCCCCCCAGGCTAGGATTCTGAATCCCCCTTTATTAAGCCTGCCTGCCATCAGGTACAAACTGCACCCTTAGGGGTGGGAGGAGTAAGTAACACCCAAAGCCTTTTTTTTAAACCCCTATCTTCTGTCTTAGAATTGATACTTAGAAGTGGTAAGGGCTAGGCAGTGGGGGTCAAGTGACTTGTCCAGGGTCACACAGCTAGGAAGTGTCTGAGGCCAGATTAGGACCCAAGGTCTCCCATCTCTAGGCCTGGCTGTCAATCCCTGGAGTCACCCCCACACTCAAAGCTTTTAGGGATGTTCGGTGAAAAGGCCTCCCAGTCCCGTCCCCCCCAACCCATCTTGTGTGGTGGCAGAGTGGAAAGGCCACACGTCCCTTTGAAGGTTAGTAGAGAATGTACCCATTGAAGGTCCAAGAGAGCCTTAGTTCTGTGGGGACAAATTGTGGCCATCTCCGCCTTCCTCCTGTGGACTCCTGTACAGGGTCCCAGAGTAGGAAATCCCTCTAATTTTCCAGCTTTGCTGCCCCTTTCTAATGCACCGGTCTTCTCCAGAGGAAGAGGCTATTCCCCATTACTAGGGGCTCTGTGGAGAGGGATGAAGCCCACTTAAAAGAGTGAATTTTTTGTTTATTGATTGATATAGGAATCATGATTCCAGATGTAAGCGCTGTGTGAGTCCTTCAGACCCTTCCCAGCACCCTAAACCAAGGGCCTTAATGTAAGCGCCAAGGTAATGCCACAGAATTCCATCCTGGCTACAGAGATCTTTCAGGTAGAGATGAGCCTAGGAGCAGCAAGGCTTCCGTGCCCCGATCCCTCCTTTCCCTCCCCTCTCTGGGGCCGCTCGCTCTAGCTGGGGGCAGGGCCTCTCTTGCAGGATCCAGAAGCTGAGCTGGGTGGGAAGCCGTGTTTCTCAGGATACCCTCGCCCACTTGGCCAGAGGGCCTTTTCCTGCCCAAGGAAGCTCAGCGCCGTCCTGGCCCCACTTCAGGCTCCTTCCTGTAGAGACGCGCAGGACGAGGGGGCGGGTTCTAGGTCAGAGGCTGGGGGCCTGGCAGCTCCAGGCCTGGAGGGCAGGTGGGGGCCTTCACAAGGGTGGGCAGTCAGGGCAGGCGCGGAGGCCGTGCAGGGGAGGGTGCCTTTTCTTTCGGCGGGCACGTGTTCTAGCCCGAGAAACACCTGACCAGTCATTGGCGATTTGAGGGAAAAGTCTTGAATAAGTCGGTGGATTCCATGGATTTGTATTTCTTTTGGGTCGTGCCCTTCCTTCCTCTGATGCTGGATGTGGAAAAATGCCTCTCAGTTAATGGGATGAACGAGCAGGTGGCAGGGCTCCTGGGCAGGAGGGCTTCTGCAGGAGAGTGTAGCCTGTGTAGGGCTAGCAGGAAGCTGGGCCAGGCTGCTCGGAAGGCCGAGCCTCGAGCTCTGAATCGCCACCTGCATCAGGGATGCTCCATGGGCTTGCACTGCTCCCTGGGGCCTTTTAACAAGATTTTTCTCATGTGCATGCAATTCACAGATGAATGACAATCTCATTGAGAGCTGGAGTGACTTGGATGAATTAAAGGGGGCCAAGCTTCTCGAAACAGTTTACTTGGAGCGGAACCCTCTGCAGAAAGACCCCCAGTATCGACGGAAAATCATGCTTGCCCTCCCCACCATCCGGCAAATCGATGCCACATTCGTGCGGTTCTAAATCTCCTTCCCCTCCTCAAGGCAGTGCCCCTGCCACGGGTTTTTAATCCACCTCTTGCTCCAGAAATCTCCAATTTACCGCCATCTACAAATCAAATGGCCACTAGAAAACCACTGACTGATCACATAATGTGTATGACGAGCCCTCTTACTGGTTTTGAGATGTTATTATTATTAAATCTTGCAACACCATGTTTTCTAGTCCCGCGTTGTTGATTTTTCCAGCAGAGCCTTTCAGCCATCCAGCGTGCATGGGGCGTATGTTGCATGGTTGGGGGACCAGGGCACGGCCGCCGGGCTAGAAACCCAGGACCCTCCGGGGTGCCAGTCCTCCTCCTCCTCCTCCTCACTTAGCTCATCGACCTTCAAGCCTCATCGATGCGCACAGTCAAACAGAATTCTGGCCAAAGACTGCTCTGAGGGGTACCTGCCCGACCTGCATGTTTCCTCCTTACCCGTCCCTGCTTTCACACTTGGCTTTTCTCCCAGGCTGTCCTCTCACTGGCTCAGTGGCTTGGAAGAGTCAGGCCTGGAGCTCATCTGGAAAATGAGCTTGTTCACCCCAACCATCACAAAAGTCCTTATCTTACTCTGTGATCCTGAGGCGCAGAGAGGTGGCATTCTGAGGAGCCCTCAGGGAGGAGAAAGGGGGTGGCTGGATACCAAAACCTGCCCCTCCCCACTGGCGGCGGCGGCCGGGGTGTAGAGCACGTGGCTGGGACCTCGCTTTCTCCATCTGCGACGAGAGGGCTGGACTAGAGCATTCCCGAGGTCCTTTCTTGGGCATCCGAGCCTACAGCCTGGCTCTCGCCTCCATGCCTCTGCCCTCACTGTCCCCCACGTCTGGAATAGCTTCGCTCCCTCCTTGCTTCCACCTCTTAAAGTCCTGGATTCCCTCAAGGCTCACCTCGGATGCCACCTCTTCTGTGAGGCCCACCCTCCTGATATTATTTTGTATTTACTCTGTATATATTTTGTATTACCTGTGTACATCTTGTTTGTTTCCTGGAGTATGTGAGCTCCTTGAGGGCAAGGGTTCTTTCCTTTTGGTCTTTGTATCCCCAGTGCCTGGCAAACAATAGGTGATCAATAAATGCTTGTTGAATGAAGTCATGTGATCCAATGAGATTTCCAACCTACCATGTAGATTGCTTGTGTCTGGGCTCTCAGGAGATGGGTCCTGCTTTGCTTGGATGAATCATCGACACAGCCGTGGCCTAGACAATTCCCAAAGGCCTTCCCTTGGGTGAGCTCCATTCTGTTGTATACAAGAGGGAGACGAGAGGTCCACGGGATTGAGTAGTGACTTGGCCTCACTCTGCAGCTGGGGAGGTCATCAGGCCCAGACCTCTGACCTAGGTCTCATCCTCCAGCCCGCTGCTTCTCACCCGGCCCATTTCCAATATGGTGCCAGGGCCTGGCCATTTCACCTCTAGAACTCTTCTGACCAGCCCTCTTCCCCTTGCCGTGCCCGCCTCTCTTCTCTCCCTCCTCCAGTCCATCCTCCATTTGCCCACTAAAGCTCAGGTCCAATCCTGTGCCCAGTGGTCCCCCCTCGCCTCCAGGAGCAAATGCAGAATGGCACCGGGCCTTGAGAGCCTTCGTCCGGGACCCTCCCTCCCTCCCAGTCTTCACGCCACGCGCTGTTGGGTCCAGCGGCCTCCGCCCCCGCCGCTCCATGAACAAGAGGCATGGTTTCCCTCAGAGATACTTCATATAAATACATGCATGTATGCGTGTCTGGGCATAGGCACTGCATTCCATGTGTGCACATGTGTGTGTACGTGATTTGGGCATGCCGTCTCCCTCTTTGGCCTGAGCTCCTTGAGGACCGACATTGGGCTTTGGCCTTTCTTGGTCCTCCCTGGGCTTAGGGCGCAGAAGGCCCTGCGTAGCTGCTGACGGACTAACGCATCCCCAAGCCCTGATCACCTCTCCATTTCGGAAGGAACGTTTCCTCGCTGGGCCTAGGAGATGGGGAGGACGGGGGGACCAGGGGCTCCACGTAGCCAGGGCCCAGAGGGAGCAGCCACTGCATTGTGGGTTCCCGACACTTGTCAGGCCCCACTCCGCCAACGAGGAAATCGAGGACGAGGGGAGCCCCCCCGCAGGCTTTCCGACCCCAAGGACTCCACCCCCGCCCCATCCTCCGTCAGAGGGCGAAGCGCTGGGGATCCGGAAGAGGCAAGACCAGCCTGTGCCCTCCAGGACGGCCAGACAACCGCGTCCTGACACGATGTGCACAGGGCAAACCGGAGCCATCTCGGAGAGATTTCGTTGTCGCTTTGTCCCAATGGTCCGGCCTGGAAGGACCTGTTAAATCCTGGCTCAAGGGGCAGACAGCCAGGCCTGGGTTCAAACCCGGCCTTAGACGCTTCCTAGGTGAGTGACCCTGGGCACGTCATTTAGCCCCAGTTGTCTGATCCCGACGACTGAGAGGAGCAGCTAAGTGGTCCTGCAGTCCAGAAGATCTGCATTCAAATTCAGCTTCGGATCCTGGACAAGACAAGCGCTGCTGCAGCATCTCTGCCGGGCCACGAGGAGTGCACGGGACTGAAATAACTGGCTGGGGCAGCCAGGGGGCTGAGTGAATTGAGAGCCAGGCTTTCTGCCGTTGACGGAACCACTGACTGCCTTTCTCCGAGGCCCTGATCGGCGTGCTAACTAGCACCGTGGCCGGCCTGGGTCTAACCACTGAGGCCATGCCCAGTGCTTTCCCCGAATCCGAGGAAGCCGTCACGAAGGCTGTCAAGCCAAGGAAGCGGGACAGCGGACGGGGGAGAGCGGGAGCCGGGGCCGGAGCCACCGGTGCCCAGCACGTGCCACGTGGCTAACCAGCCCAGAACACGCCCAGGCATTTTCCTTGGCTGTCCCCGGGCCTCTGCAGGCAGGCCTGCCTCCATCGGACCCCCAGCGCCCATCTTCCATCGCCACCCCCCCGACAAGAGGATTGAAAAAGCAGAAGAAAACGGGAAGCTTGGGCTACTTCGAACACCCGTCCCAGGAGGCGGGTCAAGGAGCGAGAATGCCACCCTCCTGATGGGAAAACCAGAATATTTTCATTTTGAGCCCTCCCCTTGCGTCCTGGAGGCAATACTGCGCCAGGGTCACCCCGCTGGGAAGGGTCTGAGGCCTCCCGTCTCTAGCCTGGCTCTGCACCCGCTGAGCCACCCCGCTGGCCCCCAAATTGTTTTTAGAAGCCTCGAGGCCATCTCTAAGAATCATACAAACCGCTCCGGGCTGTCAGATCTCCAGATAAACAGAAGGACCGCCGGCACCTCCTGCAAGAAGGTCTCCCCACCTCCCCGTCCTCCGTTTGTCCTCGGCGACGGCCAGCTGGTTCTGTTGCCGCTGCCGGCCTGGGCTTTGGCCTGGCTGGGGAGGCCGCCTTCTTGTCTGTGCCCAGGACACTCTGGGCCTGGTTCTTTTGGGGACGTCAAGGGGCACCGTTCAGCGCTGAGCTCCCCGTTCTCGCCCCCCTCCGCCCTGAGAAGGCCGGCCCTGTGATCTGGGCTGCTGTTTCCTTCTCCGTTGTAGAATTGGGCAGATTGTTTCTTTGCCTTTCTGCAAAAGCCTTCCTCGTCCTGTCTTGCGTCGCTGCCCTCCAGGCCGGTGACGGGCCCAGAGTTTAAGTCGGTGCCAGCCGGCGCCGTCTCTTTGGGGGCCATTTGGAAACGTCCCGCCCCGAGCCCGGCGAGTGGGCCCCAACGCGTGAATCCACAGGGCGTCGGCGAGAGGCCGGCTTTGGGGGTCAGAATGGTGCTGGGTTCAGATCTGGGCTTCAGTTCTCCCCCTTGTGACCTTGGGCAAGTCGCCTCCCTTCTAGGGACCCAGAAGAGCCTCCACCAAACGAGGAGGCCCAGCCGTGGGGATCCCCTTGCTGTGGATCGGACCCATCTGTCGAGGGCTCTGACGGCAGAGTCGGCGCCTTCAGGGCCCCGGTGGCCGGTCTTACCTCTGGGCCCAGGTCCCCGTGGCCAGCACTTAGTAGGTGCTTCATCAGTGCCGGGAGATGGAAGGACTGTCGAAGAAAGCACCGCCGGCGCCGCTTCTCCAGCGCGCAGGCGCTTCTTGGCCCCCTTTATGATGTCAAGAGCACGGATTGTGAGGAAGCCGGGTTCTGAGCGGCCTTCAGGCACCCTCCAGGAGCCAGCGCTCTCGCCAGAAGCAGAGGCAGCGGAGCTCCATGGCCACGAGCTCTCCGCTGGCCACGCAAGGCCCCTTGTGTACGCTCGAGGAGGGGAGGCGGGGAGGGCTTCCTGGGGGCGGCTGGCTGGAGGAGCCCCGGAAAGCAGCCAGACATCCCCGTGGGCCGGTCAATCACGGCACAGACAGCCGCCAGTTTGTCCTCGGGGTTTAGGGAAGTGAATTTCAAGCTCGAACCCTCCTTCCTGTCTCGCTTCCCGTCTCGGAAGGGTTTAGCTGGCTGCCAGAGCGAGCTGTCGTCCGCGCCTGCTTTCTGTCTCGCTCGGCTCCTCCTCTGCCTCTCCTCCCGCTCCGGCTCAGTCTCCCTCCCCTTCCTCTCTGGGGGTCTCCGTTTCTCTCCGGCTTCCTCCTCCTGCCTGTTCCTTTCCTTCCCGTTTCCTTGGGTCCTTCCGCCCTCCGCGTAGCCGGAGCGGTGTGTCCGCCCTTCTCTAGAGCGCAGCGGAAGGCCGCGACACGGGGCCGAGCCTCAGACGGCTGAGGCCCTCCTGGGCTCTGCTTGAAGCCCTCCAGGGAGGGGGCCGCCTCCTCCCCCCAACGTCTCCGGTTCTGAGCCTTCCCTCACGCTGGGCGGAAGCGGCCCTCTTGTTCCTCCATCCTGCCTGCCGGGACCGGACAGAAGGAGCCTCATCCTGGGGCAGCCCCAAGACCCCGAAAGCAATTCTCCCGTCGCTCGGCCCGCCCCAGCCTTCTTCTCTCGCTTAAATAGTCCCCGTTCCTCCAGGCAGTCTCTCGGCCCCCCCGGCTCACCTGCGGCTCAGATCCTCCGTGTCCCCCCCGGCCGAAGCCAGGACTTCCAGCCTGGCTGGAGTGGCCGGTGCCAGAAATCGGGTGCTTTCCAGGAGGCGCCGTCCAGCTCTCCCCCTCCCATCCTGCGCCTGACCGGCCGCAGACCGGCCGCAGGCCTCTCTCGGGCCTCGGGCCTCGGCAAGAGGGGAAAGGAGGGCGGGATGGGCCTCAGGGCCTTCCTCACCCCCAGAACCAAAGCCCCCGCAGCTGAGTCACAGACGGCGGGGCCCGGAGCCTCCCCCAGCCGGGTCGTCCTTCAGGGAATGGACGCCCCAACGGGACCCGCCAGGAGGAGGAGGACCAAGCCCCGAAGGCCGGTTTATCCTGTCCTTTCCTGCTCAGCCAGGATGCGGGGGGGGAGGGGCAGCTGGACCCCAAAGACCCCCCCCCCCGAATCCCTGCGGAGGGCAGCCGGACCCAGGAGAAGGGCTCTGCCTGGCTCCGTCTGTCTCATTGAACACTCGGGTGAAAACGCATCAAGTTCAGCTAAAGTTGGGGGCACGTAGCCCAGGATAAGGGAGCTTGCAACGCAGAAGACCCGGGTTCAAATCCTGTCTGCTGTGAGCCCACATCAGCTTGCAGAATGAGGAAGACGGGATTCGATGCAGGATCCTTGTGGACATTACGGTCAGCAGGAGGGGGACGGAAACACCCACAGAGCTACAATCACCGGAAATGACAACGCAGTGACAGCGGTGAGGACCCTCGCCGTGTCCTGGGGAGAGAGTGCTGGGTCTGGAGTCCAGAAGATCTGAGTTCAAATCTGGCCTCAGACACCAGCCGGTGACCTTGGACGAGTCTCTTAACCTCCGCCTGCCTCGGTTTCCTCACCTGTAAAATGGGGATAACAATAAGAATAGCACCCACCTCCTGTTGTGAGGATTAGGTGCGACGCTCGTCCCAGCACCTCGTGAGTAGATGCGCTGATTCTAAGGCACGAGAGTGGTCAGGGCTGGGCAGGGGGCCAAGTGACATGCCAGGAAGTGTCTAGGGTCAGATTTGCCCGGAGGAGCTCCCTTCGAAGCGTGGGACGGCAGCATTTCGTTCCTGCGGCAGAGACGTGCGCAGGACTCTCAGCCGAGCTGTGTTCGAGGAAGGATTCGCACCCAGGTCTTCCTGGCTCTCCTACCAGGGGAGATGGGCTGAAGCACAAGTTTTCAGTCATGCGCACGAGCTCCTTGTGGGAGGCCAGGACTCCCCAAAGGCCCATTTACAGAGAAGACCGAACCCCAGCTCCTCCCAAGGCAGGACCAAACTATTCTCCTCTCAGCAATCCTGACCTCGATCCGCGGATGCCAAATAGGCGACGGTCGCCGCAGAGAAATGGGCAGCCAAGAGCCATCCCTATATGGGGGTGCGCGGGGGGGTCCCGGAGAACAGAGCCTTTGACTGAGCTTTAAATGGGGGCGGGAACTGGGGAGGCCAAGAGGGACAGTGGAGGCCGCGGGGAGGACAGGGAGGACGTGTGGGGCACGTTCAGGTCTGGCTAGAACGAGGGGGAGCGCCAGACTGAAAGGAGAGAACTCTGGCTTCTCCCAGGCTTGTGGGGAAAGGAATGCGGATCCTGGGGGTGTGGAGGGGGCATTCTAGCCCACGTTGGTCCAGGGAAGAGGTGCTGAGCCCGCTGGGCTCGATGGGCCTCTAAGCTCCCCGCGTGCCTTCCCGTGGGACATCCACGGACGATTTCAACACCACCAGCGGGTCTCTGCGTTAAAGGGGAGTCTTCTTATGCTAGCCCTGAAAGATGGTCCTCATCTAGTCTTGGCTAGAGTCAGGAAGATCTGAGCTCAAATCCAACCTGAGACATTGACCGAGGGGACCCACTTAACTTCTGCCTGCCTCAGTTTCCTCTTATGAAAATGGGAATAAGAATAAGACACCCCTCCCAGGGCTACTGCAAGGAAGGAAGGAGGGAAGAGGGAGGGAGGAAAGAAGAAAGGAGAAGGAGGGAAGTGAGGGAGGGAGGGAGGAAAGAAGGAAGGAGGGAAGGAAAGAAAGAAGGAAGGAAAGAATGAAGGAAGGGAGGAAAGAAGGAAAGAAAGGGAGGGAGGGAAAAAAAGGCGGGAAGGGAGGGAGGAAAGAAGGAAGGAGGAAAGGAAAGAATGAAGGAAGGGAGGAAGGAAGGAAGGAAAGAAAGGGAGGGAGGGAAAAAAGGCAGGAAGGGAGGGAGGAAAGAAGGAAGGAGGAAAGGAAAGAATGAAGGAAGGGAGGAAGGAAGGAAGGAAAGAAAGGGAGGGAGGGAAAAAAGGCGGGAAGGGAGGGAGGAAAGAAGGAAGGAGGAAAGGAAAGAATGAAGGGAGGAAGGAAGGAAAGAAAAGGAGGGAGGAAAAAAAGAAAGGCGGGAAGGGAGGGAGGAAAGAAGGAAGGGAGGGAAGGAAGGAGAGAGGAAGAAAGGGAGGGAGGGAAGAAGGAGGGAAGAGAAGAAGGAAGGGGGGAAGGAAGGAAGGGTGGGAGGGAGGGGAGGAAGGGAGGGTGTAAAGCAGGAGGGAGGGGAGGAAGGAAGGGGGTATAGGAAGGAAGGAAGGAGAGAGAGGATACAAGGATAGAATGTTGCATCCAAAAGGAAGTTTGGTGATGATCTCATCTGCTCATTCTATGCTTGGAGAAACCGATCCAGAGAGCTGATGGGATGTGCTTGGGCTGAGTTGGTGTCCAAGCCCAGCCACTGGTTATGTTTGTGTTGGATTTGCCGTCAGGACGACTTCTGACCTCTCTCAAACTGGGTGCCCAGGCAAAGCTTCTGAACTGGGTTTTCCCTTCTGTAAAAAGAGGAGGAGAGCACAACGCATGGCTGTGAGGAGTCTTAAATGAGATCATATATGTAAAACACTTCGCTACATACATGTTACTTTTTTAATATCAAGCATTTTTTTCTCCCTACCATGAATGGGAAAACAGAAAAGAACTACCAAATCCATGTATCCTATAACAGTAATCAAGTCAAACAAGCCTCTCTGTTGGCTGCAGCCCCAAATCTGGGACTCATTCTGCATACTTCTTTTTTAACCCTCATCTTCCATCTTAGAATTGATACTGGGTATTGGTTCCAAGGCAGAAGAGTGGTCAGGGCTAGGCAAAGGGGGTGAAGTGACTTGCCCAGGGTCACACCGCTGGGAAGTGTCTGAGGCCAGATTTGAACCCAGGACCTCCCTTTTATAAGCCTGACTGTCAATCCTCCGAGCCCCCCTAGCTGCCACTTCCTTATACTTTCAGACAATCATCTCTCTGTCATGAGGAGGGCAGCGTTCTTGTCAGTCCTCTGGAATCATGGCTGACCATTGTATGGATCGGAGTCCTTAAGCCTTTCAGAACTGGTCTATTTTAATAGTATCAACATTATTGTACAACTGTTCTACTCGCACCATTTCCCCAGATTTCTCTTCATCTCCATTTCCCCCTTCCTGTTCCAACATTCCCCAGTGGATGGGAGCCTCCGTGATTTCCAATTCTTTGCCACAAGCTGGGCTGCTAGAAACATTCGCATAAATCCAGGACATTTTCTTTCTTTGACCTCTGTGGGGCCTCCTAGTGGCCGGCATGGCTGGGTCAAGGAAGGCAGAGTCCACATGGCTTTCCAGAATGCTTAGACCCATAAGCAGGTCCACCAACAATGCATGGATGCCAGTTTTCCTGCAGCCCCTCCAGCATTTGTGGCTGTTAGCTACTAGCAGCCGCCTGGCCGCAAGCTTCTGAAGCCGACGGCTGCTCTTTCTCTCTCTCTCTTGCTGCTTCTCGGAGGCCCCTCGAGGAGGCCTGGCCAAGATCCTGTGACTTTCCAAGAGAAAATGGAGTGAAAAGGTCTCGGCTACGCGAGTGAGAAAACGGGATAGACCGTCCCTTCTGCCAGCCCGCCGAGGGGAAGTGAGTATCCCGGAAATCCAGGGAAGTCCTTAACAGCGAGCGCCTTCCCGCGTGAGGCCGGCTGCCTTGCACAGGCTCCTGGGCAGCGTTCGTGGTGCTGAGGGGCTCCCCGGTGAGGCTGGGGTGTCCCGGATGACCGAAGGCCTATCCTGTACGGGCTTCCTCCCCCACGGCCAGCTCAGGCAGCCTGCTCGACATCGGAGAGCAGCGGATGGGGGAAACGTTCCTGGATCAGCAGGTAGCAGAGCCGGCCCCTTCCCCTGGCCCTGGGGAAGGACGGAGCGACTGGACACACTCCTAAGCGTGGGCAGTTGTTGGCCAGATCGTGGCGCCCAACGCTTTCCTTTCTTCTACGCCTCCGCGGCTTCCATTAAATCCCAACTAAAGCCCCCCCTTTAAAGAAGGAAGCCTAATTCCGAAGCCTCCCCGTCATCGTTTCCCGAACGCCGCCAGTCTGTGCCCGGCTTTGCACTGCTTCGTGTCCGTGTGTCTCCCCCGCCAGACTGAAGCCGCTCGAGGGCAGGGACTCTCTTTGGCCTCCTCTTGGGCCTCCAGGGCTTAGTCTAGGGCCTGATCGCCTGGCCAGTGACCCCAGTCGTGCACGGGGCCAGATGCCGTCCAGTCGGGGGATCACAGCCGCGGTCGGACTTGGGCTCCTGGTCCGTCGGGTCCTCTTGGATCCTCTGATCCGCCCTCTCGACAGCACGCTGGCCTCGGGGGTCAGGAATCCTCCGACCGTTGCCAGCTTCTCCCCCCGCTTCCTCCTCCGCCCCATGAGGCGCTTGGACTCCGCAGGCTCTGAGGTCTTATTCTAGCACCCCGTCTACGTGCCTCGGTCATTCCCAAGCCTGAGAAAGAGACCCGCCAAGGGCCATCCGGCCCCGCTCGCTGACCAGCCTCCCCGGACCTGGCCCACGGGCCCTTTCCCTCCCCTTCTGGCCGCTTCTCCACACCTCTCGGCCCCTGGAGCTGCCTCTTCGTTGGCGCCCCGCTTCTGCGGTCTCCTTCACGCCCGTAAGGCCGCTGCGGATGGTGCTCCTCACCTGCTCGAGGACCGTCTGTCGTCTCCCTGGCCCAGGGTGGCGGGTCTCGACCCTGGAGGCAGAGAAGATGCCGGCCTGCGCTAGAAAGGAGCTTCTCTGAGAAGTCTCTACTCCAAAGGAGCCACGGACCCAAAACGGGATCCCTTATCACTAAGGGGATTATTAAGTTGGATTTCCTTCTAGGGCTACTACGAGGAAAATAGTGACCACAGTCGTCTCCATCCACTCCCTCGGGTGGCCTGGCAGTCCTTGGGCTCCTCACACACATCGCCCGCTCCCGCCTGTCCCAAGAGCTGCCTAGAAAGGTCACCCGTCGCTCTGTCTCTTCTCCACTCTAGATAGAGAGTGCCTGTGACCTCCCGACGGAATAAAGGAGAGAAGATGCTTGGGGAAGTCCTGGCAAAATGATGGCCCCGTTCTGATTAACAACAGCCACAAGACTCCCTGGGAATATGAAGCACACTCATCCACTCCCGAAGGTAGGTACCCTCTGGGGACAGAGCAGGGGAAGGTAGGTTGGCTGGGGCTTCCTGGCCTCTCCTCACCCCTTTGGGCAATAAACGGCACCAGCAGTCCAGATTTCCTAAACGGGTCCAATAAACGGCACCAGCAGTCCAGATTTCCTAAATGGGTCCAATAAACAGCACCAGCAGTCCAGATTTCCTAAACGGGTCCAATAAACGGCACCAGCAGTCCAGATTTCCTAAACGGGTCCAATAAACAGCACCAGCAGTCCAGATTTCCTAAACGGGTCCAATAAACGGCACCAGCAGTCCAGATTTCCTAAACGGGTCCAATAAACGGCACCAGCAGTCCAGATTTCCTAAACGGGTCCAATAAACGGCACCAGCAGTCCAGATTTCCTAAATGGGTCCAATAAACGGCACCAGCAGTCCAGATTTCCTAAACGGGTCCAATAAATAGCACCAGCAGTCCAGATTTCCTAAACGGGTCCAATAAACAGCACCAGCAGTCCAGATTTCCTAAACGGGTCCAATAAACAGCACCAGCAGTCCAGATTTCCTAAACGGGTCCAATAAACAGCACCAGCAGTCCAGATTTCCTAAACGGGTCCAATAAACAGCACCAGCAGTCCAGATTTCCTAAACGGGTCCGAGAAAAACAAAGTCACCTTAGCCAGCCGTCCCCGGGGCCCGACTCCTAAGAAACACGCGGCCCTGGGCGCACGCTTACCTGGGCTTCAGTCCAGACATCACGTAAAAGCCATCTTTTGGCAGTTAAGAAACTGACTCGTGTACTGTCCCCGGCTCAGGGTCTCCTCGGAGCTAAACTCACATGGGACCACCCCAAGGAGCCCAGCGCCCAGCAACAGAGCAGGCATGGAATCGGGGCTTATTGACTGACTGATGATTGTGCCCCACCCAGAGTTTATTTTGAGAAATCTGGGAATAGAGCTCATTTACAGAAATGCAGCTAGCAGGGCCCCCGGCTCACAACCAAGCCCTTAAGAGATACCAAAAAAAGTAACTCTAACGAATGCACTTCAAGTACGAGGTGGCCTTTTCTTCACTCCACTGACAGAGCAGAAAATGCGAAGCATCCCAGAAACCCAGAAACAAACGTGGAAAACCTACAAAGGGGTATAGGACAGTCCATAAGCAAGAACACCATTTTCCCCTCTTCGTTGGGTCCTCCTTTTCCAGTAGAGTCCAGAATTCTCCAGCCTCAGCCATCCCTTGGGGTTGGATTCCCTTCAGAAGGGAACAGAACTTGGAGCTTCCCGCAGGGCACCTTAGTCCCTACTGGAGAATCCCTGTCTCCTTCCTACAATGTCTTCATAGTCTCTCCAGAGTAATCGTGACTGGGATTGCTCTTGCCTCAAAAGGGAATATATTTTGGAGATCCTAGAGAAGGAGAAGTTCCAAATTGCTTGCTCCCCCGTGCCATGGCTGTTCTTAAAGTTTGAAGAAGAGCCGGGGAGGGAGGAATAGATTTCTCTTGTTCTCCAAGGCAAGCTGTTCAGAAAGCTCCTCTTCTCTGGTTGGAAGTTGCGGTTCTGCAAACTCGCCAAATGGATAGTAGTTGAGAGTAACCCCGTAGTGTGTGTGGTGCAGAAAGCGGCCTTCCCTCGGCCGATATTCTGGGATCCCACTGCCTAGGAAATCTCCTTCCTCTCACCTAGGAGGCAGGAGTGGAAGACCGGCCTCCTCCATAACCTCATCTCTTGGGCCAAGTGGGCAAACACATGCAGCAGGATACCCCCCCAGGGCCCAGGTTGGTGCTGTCTCCTTAACTGAGTAAAACTAACCTCGGGTCATTGCTCTTGGCATTTTCAGAGAAGAGAAAATAAAGACTAATGATCTCCGTGATCTCTTTCACTTCGGGTCCCAGGCAGCTATTTATTCATTTTTCTCATTCCTACATAACGTCCCTTCCCTCCCTCCACTCAGTTTTTTCCACTCAGATCTCCCCAGAAGCAAGCCCAAAAGGTAAAAGCAGAAAAAGTCTGAGCCCAGTGAGTGAGTTGACTCACTTGTTAGCCAGTGCTAAAAGGAGGCTTTTGCCATTGAAATCCATCCTCCCAGCCAATCCTGACAATCACTGACAGTTACCAGGAGCTCTTAACAGGGTGCCAATGGGTGTGCCTATGTCCTGGAGGGAGAGGTATTTGCACTTGATTAGACAACGACTACCCTGACCCATACCGAGATTCCTTCCACTTCCCCTTTAGTGGGATGTTTTCTGAGACCCTTGAGGGTAAGGAGTGCTTAGTATAGTGCCTGGTACATAGCAAACCCTTAATAAATTACGTATTTATGGATTCATCCATCTATTAGCCATTCATCTACCCATCCATCCATCCATCCATCCATCCAGCTACCTATTATCTGTTCATTTACCTATCCATTCAGCCATCTATTTGCCTACCCATCCAACTATCTATCCATCCATCCATCCAACCATCCATCCAGATACCTATTATCTATCCATCCACCTATCCATTCAGCCATCTATTTGCCTACCCATCCAACTATCTATCCATCCATCCATCCAACCATCCATCCAGATACCTATTATCTATCCATCCACCTATCCATTCAGCCATCTATTTGCCTACCCATCCAACTATCTACCCATCCATCCATCCAACCATCCATCCAGATACCTATTGTCTATCCATCCACCTATCCATTCAGCCATCTATTTGCCTACCCGTCCAACTATCTATCCATCCGTCCATCCAACCATCCATCCAGATACCTATTGTCTATCCATCCACCTATCCATTCAGCCATTTGTCTACCCGTCCAACTATCTATCCATCCGTCCATCCAACCATCCATCCAGATACCTATTATCTATCCATCCACCTATCCATTCAGCCATTTGTCTACCCGTCCAACTATCTGTCCATCCGTCCATCCATCCATCCAACCATCCATCTAGCTCTCTATATAGGGGACTCCTGTGATTGAGACATTCCATCAGAAAGTCTCTTCCATTGTAAAGATTAAAATTTAGGGGAGACGGGGAGACTGAGGCAGGTAGAAATTAGTTTCTCTCTGCAAGGAGTATTATATTTTTTTAGAGGTTTATTGAAGATTAAGGATTAAAGAAAATACAGGGTAAGAAACACGTGTCCAGGCCATAGAGTGGCCTAGACCTAACCTCACCTACATTATGAAAAAAAGCCAGGCCTGCCCCAAAGCGGAAGTCCTAGAGCGAGAAAGGAGACTCTCAAAAGCCTTTGAATCAGCTTAAATACCTTCTCGATCTCTGCCCAGGTGAGATTACAAGGCATTCTGGGGAAGTGGAGCAAAGGCTCATGGGGATTATAGTCCTGTATTCGAGTCTATTTTTTACACCATAGCATTTCAAAGTTGAAGATATCCAATTCCTACCTGAGGAAGGATGCCCTCAAAGATGTGCCAGCAAGTAGCCAGTGCCAAATGGGGTGGGAAGGGAGCAGCCCTTTCCACTTTGGAATATTCCTTATTGTTAGGGAAGAGAGTTCATGCGAACCTCAAGCTTAATCAGAACTTCTGCCTCTTGCTTCTCCTAGTTCTGCCTTTAGGCTTATTTCTCTCCCAGCTGATCTCTCCAAGACAGCTCCTACGTGGCCCTGCATCTTTTCTTCTCCTAACTAAGCCTCTCTCACTTCCTCATACCCTCCTCCTATGGCTCCTTGCTTTTCCTCCAGACTCTCTTCAGAATATCTGTGCCAATCGCTAAAGGTCTCTGTGGGCACAGGGATGAGGACTCACACCAGAGTGCCTGGTAAAGTGCTCTGAAAACCCTTTGAGGAGCCCTTGAGGTCAGCTGTGTGTCCCACCCTAGAAAGGAGAATCATTCCAACCTGTGCTGTTCTGGGCTGTTTATAGAGTGCTTGGATGTGCCATGCAATGAGACCCTTACCACCACCTGCCCTCCCTCCCCTCAGAAGCTTGGACAGGGATCTTCAGCCCCATTTTAGGCATAAGAGAACTGAAGCTCAAAGGGATGAAGGTCACACAGTGAGTCAGTGGCATGGCAACCAAGGCCTCAGCCCCAGTGCCAGTGTTCTGAACATTGCACAACACCGTCACTCCATCAGTCAATCAACACTGATTAAGCTCCGCGTACAGGCACAGTCCTAAGCCCTGCAAACATTGGCACAAACAGGAGGAAGGATAAAAAATGGGAGAAGGCCGTCCCTTTCTCAAGTGCTGGTCTGGTTCTGTAGTCCCTGATTTTAAGAAGATAAAGAAAATTTGGAGGGGATTCAGAAGGGATTCATTTGAAAGGATGACCTTTCAAGAGCCTGCCTACCCCTATGAGAAGGATCTAAGACTTCCTTAGTCTGGACAAGGTCAGGACTCCCCCAAGACAGCTCACCATGGCCAGACAATACTAGCTGGGGTTTAAAGCATGCGTTAGGAGCAGGTAGGTGGTGCAGTGAGTTTGGCGGCAGGAAGACCTGAGATCAAAGCCTGCCTCAGACAGACTTTCTGGCTATGTGACTCTTGTCAAGTCACTTGATCCTGTTTGTCTCAGTTTCCTCACCTGTAAAATGAGCTGTAGAAGGAAATGGCAAACCACTCCAGTATCTCTGCCAAGAAAACCCCATAGGATTTCAGAGACTCGGACCCAACTGAAACAAACACGCAACAATATAGATTGCTTTAGGGTTTGCAAAGTGCTTTCTGGTATTATTTCAGCCTAAAACCTGGAAGGTAGAATTAAAATTGTACTCATTTTGGAGGTGATAAAACTGAAGCTGAGAAACATTAGGTCACTTCCTACCCATCACAAAGTAAGTGCAGCTTGAAAGTTTCTGGGGCAGGATTTGAATTCAGGTCTGCTTGAATCCAAGTCATCCAACCTCCTAATTGCACCTAATTGCAATTAAATAATGTAAAGAAATTAATAGTATGTGTGTAGCACCTTCGTATTTTTTACAAGCTCGTGGCCTAACTGAGTGGGATGAGCACCAGCTCAAATAGATCTTTGGCCACTCTCAAAGGATGACGTAGGTGCCGGCTCCTCTATTCCTTTCTCATGAGAGGAAGTGTTGCATCCAGCTAAGAGTGTGAGTGTTCACAGACCTCCTCTGATCCTGGTCCCTGAATAGAACTGGCTCCTCCCCTCATTCACCATTGGCTGGTTACTTGAGAATCACACCCCACAATTCACACCCACAATTGTCCTAATTATTCAAGTGGGGTTAACTCGGTTCCATCCTCTTTCTCATATCCTGTAGCTCTTTAACCAATCAGAACAAGGACTGGTTCCGTCTTGTTATCTTTCCGCAATCGGAAGAGGTAGATTCTCTGCCGCCCTCAAGGGATCTATTTTCCTAAGGGGAGTCCTTGTTATCTCTCTTCCTCCCTCTCTGAGCCTTTCCGCACTGTAAGCTCATTTCTATCCCTTCTATCTGGGCCCAGGACTTCCGCACAAAGGCCATTCCTTGCCCGCCCTCCTCTCTCCCAACAGCCCCTGCCTCCCAGCACTACCCCTAATCAGGAAGTCCTGTTTCCAGGAAAGATGGTCCCCAAGGATCAGGTTTCCCCTCCCTCAGTTCCTTCTGGGATGTTTCTTTCCCTCTCATGGCGTGTCTCCTCTCCACTCCTTCAGAGACTTTCCCCAGACCCTAAACTGGATTCAGGCAGCCAGCGGGGCTCCCCGGGCTTCCCAGCACGGACAAGTAGCTCCGTGGGTGCCATTCATTTTTCCTTTGGGTGGGACGATAGAGCTGAAAGGAAGTCCTGGGGGAAGCCTGGAGCGGACGGTCCAACCTCCTAAAGATGGAGGCGGCCATGGCGACCGGGGCTTCCCCGAGGTCCTGGGCATTCCCTGCCCACCTCCCGCTCAGAAAACAGTCCCAGCGTTCCTCACTTACCCTCTTGGTCTGTCCTCTCTTTCTAGATGCCGACTGGACGTCATTGTCTCCTAGACTTCAGCCCCAAACCGGAAAGGATCGGTAAGCTCCAGGACCCCGGCGGGGTGATCATATGGATGAAGGGGCATAACTAGGGCAAGGCGATAAGGATGAGCAAGACTTGGCTAGTCATAAATACGCCTGAATTCACTAGGGAAAGTGTTTCTTTCGCTCTTGTAGAACCAAAGGAGGAGAGTAGAACAGAGATGCCCAGTCCTAGAGTCCTAGAGTTGCAGGGCTCCAGCCACCCTTTCACCCACACTGGAAACTAAGGCATCCTATCCCTTTTGTCCATCAGGGCACTCACTGTGTCTTTAAACCTTGCCTCAGCCCAGTGATTTCCACACGAAAGGCATTGAGGAAATAATTTTCTAAATCATTGTTGATGAATTAAGACCATACAGATGAGGAAACTGAGGCTGAGATTTAGTGACTCATCCAGGCCCGTTCCCATAGCTAGTCTGAGGCAGGATTGGAATTCAGGTCTTCCTGCTCTTACCTTGCAACCCTAAAGCCACCCCCCAGGCCTGTTAGAGCTACAAACCTGGATCTTCTTCTGAGGGAAAAGCCAGAGGGAGGTGAGGGAGGAGGAGCTGGAGAAGGAGTTACTTATGCCTACTCTGACCCTGGAAGAAGAGAGGCCATCTTTCCCTCACCTGGTCAGAGATTTGGGGACGATAACACTGAAGAAAACATTGATCCTTCTCTCAGAGCCCATGGCCATCCGTATGTTCCCTTTCACAGGACCTCAGCTCCAAGTGGGCAAACTCTTTCTCTGGAATGTTAGCCAAGCATAGGGGGGGATTGTGTAGCGGGATGAGCACTGGACTGGGAGCCAAAGGCCTGTGGCACTGCGGCATCTTTCAGGTGACAGGGACTTGGAAATCTGTCTACCCCCAGATGTGTCTTAGCAGATATCCTCTGTAGGAGGACACCAGAGCCAAATGGAGTCCCTTCCCTTCTGATGCAGCCCATTCCACTTTGGCCTAGCTCTAGTTTCTAGAATATTTTCCCCCACATCAGATCTCAACTTCCCTCTCTGTAACTCAGAATCATAGTCATAAATTTAGATTCTTTGAAATCTACCCTTCCAAAATATAGGTGAAAGTCGCTGTTTTTCTCACCACTAACAGATTCTAAGAGCAAGTGGTTCTTTCTCCTCAAAGCTCCTATCATAACCTACCAGGTCCTCCTTCTTGAGCAAAATAATGTGTAAAGTAGCAGCTTATGTATCTTACTGTTTTCTCCACCTTCCAAAGAATAAAATAATCCTTTTGACTAGCTGTTCTGCCATGGGCAAGGAAAGAAAGAGAATCCAAATTCCTCATTGCTATCTTCCAGATCAGATTTATGGTCTGTCTTCCAAACTCCTCATCCATTTCTTCTTTCTGACCTGGTGGTCTGCTGTAAACTCCCACAGAGACATTACTCTCTTTCTTTCCATTAATTCTCACTCAGACCCTTTCCACCATGCTTTCTCCCCCTTAGCTCCTGGATGATTTCACCACGTGATGTTATTTCATTACCCTTTTCCTGGAGTTAGAGTATCAATGGTCAAATAAGTCTATAGAGGATAATTGGAGGAGGTGGATGAAACCATTAAGGAGATCAGGGAAGGCTTCCTGTAAGAGATGGCACCTTATCTGAGGTTTAAGGGATCCCAAGAAGTGAGGAAGAGCAGAGAGGGTGTGTTCTAGGACTGGACAATAAGACTGCAAGGTCAGCTCAAGCCAGATTGTGAACGGAAACTGCCTTTCAGAAAGGAAAGACACCCTTGGAGTGCCTCTAGAGAGCTATGACTTATTCATCTCCCCTGTCTCTGAAAGGACCACAGATTTCGAGTAGAGAGGAACCTTAGAAGACCTTCAGAAGTTAAGTGACTTGCTCAAGGACACATAGGTAGAAGACATCCAAGGCAGGATTAGAACCCAAATCCAAAAATTAGGGCCTACCTTAATAAAGAGGGTGAGGACAAAAGATCTCAAATGGAGCAAGCAAGCAAAGTTTGGGCAATACACAGAAGCCATGAGCCAAGGTAAGACAATGAATAAAAAACTAAGCAGATAACTGAACATTCTCTAGAATTGGGAATCTGGGGCAAGTCCACCCATTGAGAGGAAGCTTCTCATGCACCTTTGGCTATGACAGAACCACTGCCGGGGGCCTCAAGGTATGGCCAGCTCAGAGCCTAGAGATAAGGAGTATCAGAGTGATGGTCCGCTGGCCAGCTCAGCTGGGGCAGGCAGCCAGAAGCAGAGATGGACTCTGACTCCCAAATAAGCCTTGTTTGTACAGTAGACACAATCGATACATGTTAAATCAAACTGAAGATTAGCCCCAAATTAGCCTCCTGGTTACTGAATCCTTTTTGAGCAGAAGAGGACACTGTTCCTCTGTCAGCAAATCCCTGTCAAGACCCTTTCCTGATCTTACATCAACTATTGCATTGCTCCCAAGTACTCCCAGGAGTGTTTGTTTCCCAATGGGCCCCGCTCAGATTGGCCTACATTTTACATGTCTGTCCTTGACAACCCTTTTGACAGGCCCTAACTCTTGCCTTCCCTCCTGGTGAGTTCAAATCCTAGCATGACCCCTCACTTAACATGTCACTTGGCTTCCCTGAGCCTCAGTTCGCCTCTCTGTAAAATGAGGGAGATGGGCCTAGTGAATTGCCAAGTTTTCTCCCAGCTCTAAAGCTATCTTTTGCCCTGTATCAAGTCTGTTCAGGAAAAGAATCCCCTATTGTAAGCATTTATTCCATAGCGGGGACTGGATGGAAAATCCATCCTCTGACATACACTCAGTTTCTCCAAGACATTGAAGGGCACCATCGGCCTTTGAAGAGCATCATTGTCCCTGGTCTCTTCTGGAAAATCCATCCTCCGACATACACTCAGTTTCTCCAAGACATTGAAGGGCACCATCGGTCTTTGAAGAGCATCATTGTCCCTGGTCTCTTCTGAGAAATCCAGTCTCCAACGTACAGCCATGCAGGCAGCCCGTTGAGTCCATTCATATTTCTTGGACAAGCCTGCAAAGATGGTTTAGCGAGCTGGGCCCAGAGCTGGGTAGGGAAAGAACTGGGTCTTGCCTCTTTTTTTTAATGACCCAAACTAATTACAACTATAAAAGCTCATGCCTTTAGTATGCCTTCTTTAGGAACTTGGAAGAACCAAACTTATGACCAACCCACAGGACGATGGGAGAACATATGACAGGCATAAATGGGCCATGCATGGAAGGAGCAGCACAACACGTTATTGAGAACACGTGTGACCAGAGAAGGAGGCAGTTCAGGCATGTAGTGAAATCGAAGAATAATAGAGAGCCTCATGCTGGATGAGTCACCCCACCAGGCTAAATGGCCTAGGAAAAGGCCTCATGTGCATTGGATAGATCATCTTTGGAGCATTTATGAGAGGACATGAATAAGAGTCATCCAAAGTACAGATAGGTGGTAATCTGCAGTGGCGGAAGGAATACCCACACAGGAAGATCATGGCTTCCCTGGAGTATGTGTAACCAGACAAGGAAGTGTGTTGGTCATGCTGCCAGAAAGAGAAACAACAACATGGGCCACCTGAGGATGGCCCTGGCATCCTCGAGGTACTAAGCAAACGGAAAGAAGTCCTTCAGGGCCTTGGTTAGGGTGAGAGTAACCCAAGATGAGATGGAGGCTACAGAATCCCAGAACATCATCACTGGAAGGGACTGAAGGGACCATATCAAGCCCCCCCCGGAACCTAACCAGAACCCCCTTCACAGTACTTTTGGGAAGCCCCCCAGTGAGAGTGAGCCTGCCTTCTCCCCAGACAATCCATCCCAAATTGGAACATCTCTGGTCATTAAGAAGCTTTGTATAATCTTAAACTTAATTCTGCCCCTCTGAAACTTCCACCTGTTTCCCTTTGGTACCAACCAGCCCATGTGCTTCCGATGAAGGCGTTTGTTGATGGCTCTTGCCACATAGATGAGAGAGGGCAAGAGGAGAAGGGGGACTGGGCAATTCTTCATGCTGTTGGGAGGATGGGAGGGGGTGAGAAGATAGGAGAGGTAGGAGCAGGTTATAAAAGGTGAGAATCAGCAATTCAGACTTTATTTCATAGGAAATAGGGAACCAGGGATTTCCAAGTCTTGCTGAATCCATGCACAGTGTCCAGAGATTCCTTGGGTGCAAAAGGATGGGTTAGAGGCTAGACATGTGAAAGCAAGTTAGGATGCTCTAACCAGTCCAGGTGAGGAGAGATGAGAGCTGGACCACAGTGGTTACAGTCAAAGGAACAGAGTGACTAATAGATGGAACATCTAAGAGAGACATTTTGGAGATACAGTCAGCAGGCCTTGGCAACCAGTCGGATTTGGGAGAGGGAAGAATGGAAGCTGCTTCCCAAATTAGGAACTGAGATGACTTAGAGGATGGTGTTTTCATTCACAAAAGGAAAGGAGTTCAGGGGATTAGATATGTCTGCAGCCCAGGGGAGGTAGATGACTCACCAAAAAACTCGGCAGATGGCGGCACCCAGGAGTAGAGCCCATTGGCATGTTCATGCTGAGTAGAGACAAGAAATGCCAGCCATCTCCACAGATTGGAGGTTTGAAGAATCAGATGGTGTCACACAAACAGTCATCTCCCTGGCCCTTTTCTGCATCTTGATGGCTAAAAGCCTCCCTGGATCCTTGCCTGCCAGTGCCCACCCTGGTCTCCATGCTCCACAGATGCCCAAGAACCCTTATAGACAGGGCCAAGGGTGTGATGGCACGTTGGCCTGACCTGACCCTAGGTTGGAGAGTGGTCTTAAGGGAAAGGTCCTAGCATCATAGATTGAGAGATCATTCGAGTCCAGCTCCTCCTGGTTGGGATAGCCAGGCAAAGATGTGAAGTGCAAAGGTGGAAATAGAGGGACAATGCTCAGGAGAGAATTTGGCAAATGGTAGAGTGGATAGAGCACCAGACCTGGAATCAGGAAGATCTGAGTTCAAATCAGACACTGACCAGGTTAGGTGACCTTGGGCAAGTCACTTAACCTCTGTTTGCCTCTGTTTTCTCATCAATAAAATGAGGATAATAATAGCATGCACCTCCCTGGGTGGGGTGAGGATGAAATGAGATAATGCTTGCAAAGAGCTTAGCACATTGGGGCCCTCTAGGACTGTTGGCAATGAAATGTCTGCATGAGGTAGGAATCCACAGGAGGGGAGGAGATGGCAATGGAGACAATGTAAAGTGAAGAGGCCCAATGAGGAGTCTTGGGCAGTGCCCAGACCTGAAGGGTGGGGTGGCCAACAGAGATAAACAATGAAACTGAATGTGCTCCCCACAGTGAGGCACCCACCCGGTCCTCCAGGGTAGAGTACCGAGGCAGGGACTAGCTGGCCCATGGTGAGCTCCCTAAGCCCAGGCACTCTGATCTCTTAATGCCTCCTAAGATCTTGTGCACAGAGGCCTGGCTTCTTTGACTCATACGGAGCTTGCATGATGGTAAGAAACGCATCTGCTTCCTGTGCAGCTGCCCTAAAGTGCAATGGGCAGTTCTCTTGGATGTCCCTTCTGGAACCCACTCTGCTCCTCACACTGTAACTACCTCGGTCTGGCCTCTGCTCACCTCAACTTGTTAGGACATCCTAACCTGGTTTCCTGCCTCCAGACTAACCCATTACCTGACCTCAGCAGGTAGTGAGTTGTCTGTTCTCAGAGAAGTCTTTAAGTAGAAACTGAATGAGCCCTGGCCTGTGAGGGAGGAATGAAAGGGAGTCTTGTTAAGGTAAAGATGGGACTAGAAGATCCTGAGGTCCCTCCCCACCTAAGATTCTGTGGCATGTTTGTTGTATGAAGGGATGGATGGATGGATGGATGGATGGGAGGATGATGGATGTATGGATGGGTGGGTGGGTGGGTGGATGAGTGGATGGATGGATGGGTGGGTGGGTGGGTGGATGAGTGGATGGATGGATGGGTGGGTGGATGAGTGGATGGATGGATGGGTGGGTGAGTAGGTGGATGGATGGATGGATGGATGGATGGATGGGTGGGTGGGTGAGTAGGTGGATGGATGGGAGGATGATGGATGGATGGATGGGTGGGTGGGTGGATGAGTGGATGGATGGGTGGATGGATGGATGGATGGATGGATGGGTGGGTGGATGAGTGGATGGATGGATGGATGGGTGGATGGATGGATGGATGGATGGATGGATGGATGGGTGGGTGAGTAGGTGGATGGATGGATGGATGGATGGATGGATGGGTGGGTGAGTAGGTGGATGAATGGGAGGATGATGGATGGATGGATGGGTGGGTGGGTGGGTGGATGAGTGGATGGATGGATGGATGGATGGGTGGGTGGGTGGGTGGATGAGTGGATGGATGGGTGGATGGCTGGATGGATGGATGGATGGGTGGGTGGATGAGTGGATGGATGGATGGATGGGTGGATGGATGGATGGATGGATGGATGGATGGATGGATGGGTGGGTGAGTAGGTGGATGGATGGATGGATGGATGGATGGATGGGTGGGTGAGTAGGTGGATGAATGGGAGGATGATGGATGGATGGATGGGTGGGTGGGTGGGTGGATGAGTGGATGGATGGATGGATGGATGGGTGGGTGGGTGGGTGGATGAGTGGATGGATGGGTGGATGCATGGATGGATGGATGGATGGATGGATGGATGGACGGATGGATGGATGGATGGATAGGTGAGTGAGTGAATGGGTGGGTGGATGGATGGATGGATGGGTGGGTGGGTGGGTGGATAGATGGATGATTCCATTGTGCCTAGTATAGCTCTTCTCTAAAGGGAGCCCTGTCTCTGAATGTGAGCTCTTTCCCACACACACCCAAGCACCCACACATCTCTGCCACAGCTGATAAACCTGTTCCAAAAAGGTGCCTTTCATCTGGCTCAAGGATGAGGCCTGAGGGAGCCAAGGGTGTGGAGAATGTGCCTGTCTTGGGGCCAATTGCTGCAGCTTCTCCTTTGGCCACTGGAGGGGAGTGCAGGCCCTGACCTAGTCCTCCCAGGTAGCTGGGGGTTGGAGAGGGTTTGGACTGGAGGTGGAGGTTAATTTCCCTCTTCCTAGGTAAATGGGCCACTTACCTCCAGGATGACACCACCCCAGCCCTTTAAAGGGCCCCAGAGACTTTTAAACAGTGGCACTTTGTGCTCTATTTGTTTTTCTAATCTGGAGACTTTCATGTTTGAGTGCTATACTTGGAATTAGACGATAGAAGTTCAAATCCTCCCATTGAAGCTGCCACTCATATCCAGGTGACGTGGGATCTTAAGCTGTCTGGGTCTTGCTTTTAATTTGTCAAATGAGGTTGTTGTCTAAATAGCCTGTAAGGTCTCCTCTACTGAAAATCTGAATCATGGGGCAGGGGATGGGGGGAGACCAGTCTTGGAATCGGGAGAACTTTGTTCAAGTCTTGCCTCCAGCACTCACGGGTGTTTGGCCCTGAAAAAATCTTAAACTCTCAGCTACCCTGGCACCTGCCCAAGTGACAGATGAGCTGCCCATCTGTGTTGGCGAAGGGAGTTTCGATACAGATGAAAGCCACAGGTGCAGATTAAACCCAAAAAAGCCTGAAAAAAGGAAATGTATGCACACGTCACAGTCGTGGCTGGCATTTATACACCTGTTTAAGGTTTGAAAAGTGTTTTGCATAGACTCTCATGTCACCCTCAGGAGCTAAGTACCACAATTGCTCTGATCATCATTCTTGAAATGAGAAAGCAATATCTGAAGCAGGATTTGAACTCGGGTCTTTTGAAGTCCCATTGTGGAGCTCTGTCTACTCTACTGTGTTGAAAAAGACAGCCAGTCAAAGACCTCAATCCCTGTACGAGGGTTTGTCCAGTTATTGGAATCTTAATCAACCGAACAACTCCCTAGGCACAGATTTATCCCCGAAAAGCTAACCTACTTACTGCCTCATTGGGACCCCATTCTGCCACCTCGTACCTTGGCTAGTCAGCCCATCAACTAGCAGCCAAGAAGACTGCTGCGCCTTGAAAGGGAGATTCCAGGACTGTGTTCATCACAGCGTTTTGTCCTGGTTATGAGTCCATTTAGAAGTTTTCTGTATTTGAGAGAGTCGGAGTCAATTCCGGATTCAGGTCTCTGACTGCAAGATTTACCCTCCATTCATTCATTACAGCATGATAATGCTAGTCGTTTCCCATCTTTCTACATCCATTCAGACCTCGGAAAAGGAGAAAAACGAAGGACTAAAGCGATCACTTGGGAAGTGACCTTCTCGTGTCTTCATTTCAGTAAAAATATCTCAATTAATACCCTCATTTGAATAATAAAAAGCCCCCTGCCTGGGGCAGCAGCTGCCTCACTTCCAACTCCTCTTTGCCTCTGACATGACGCATCTGTGGTTATGGCTGCCCAGTCTGACTCGGCCTGCGGCACCCTCTCTGACTCCAAACTTCATGCAGCCCAGGCCCGTTGCTCCAAGAAATCGATTGTCCTGCCATGGCCTAATCATCTGGCCCTCCTCAGGTAGGCCCACCTGGCGCTGGCTGCTGCCATCTGGCCCATCAGTGCCCTCGAAGGACCCCTGGACCGTGCTGTCCGCCTTTATTTACCTGCTCTACCCTTTGGACTTCTGGGCCTTCTCTTCTGCCGTGTATTGTGTTCCCCAGTTATAGTGTGAGCTCTCAGAGAGCAAAGCTTGCCTGGTTTCCAAGTTCTTCTCAGGACTTGGCATAGGTTTAGCAAATGTGGTCAGCACCTAGCCGATGAGCAAAACCCAACACGAATTGTTCTTGTCCAGTTCCAAATCCCAGACAAAACTCAGTGTGCTTGGGCCACCATGAGCATATTTCAGGTGTTCACTTTCTTACCTTTCATCAGATAATCAATATTCAGTTCTTCTGGCCCCCTTGACCTACTGGGCAGACGTCTTCAGGGGAGTCTCCCCAACCGGCCAGAGTTTAAGGCGGGGCACAAGGAGGAGTCCCATGGCTGTTGGCCAAGGTTCATCACCAGAAGGCTGGCCACCTACCAAGGAAACTCTTATTCAAGAACACCAGGGCGCTTCTCCCTGATAATTTCTTACAGTGTAGCACCAAAAGTCTTTTTGATCATGACTTTCAGGCAGTCCAATGATTCTTAGGTTCTCTCTCCTGGATCCATTTTCCAGGTCAGGTGCTTTTCCAGTGAGATGTTTCAGATTTTCTTCTGCTTTTTTCATTCTTTTGAATTTGTTTGTTTCCTGCTGTCTAATGGAATCATTCGCTTCTATTTATCCAGATTTAATTGTTAGGGAGCCGCTTTCTTCTTTGAGACTTTGTACTTTTTTTAGAGAGTTATTTTCCTGTTTGAGGTTTTGTATTTTCTTTTTTAGGGATTAGGTTTTTTTCAGTGAGGTTTTGCTCTCAGTTGTTGACTTTTTCTCTCATTTCCCCCCTAATTTTTCTTGTGTCTTATTTAATTGTTTCTTGGAGCTCTTCCTGAAGTTCATTTGGGCTTTTGACCTTTGCCTTTTAGGAATCACACGTTTCTGTTTTGATATTACTGTTCTCTTCTGAGCGTGCATTTTGATCTTCCTTTTTACTGAAATAGCTTTCCAGGGTCAGGCTTCTTCTTTGTCTGTTATCCATTGGGGGAAGGGGGAATGCCCAAGGGAAAGGGTACTGCACAGCAACAAAGGGAATAATTATAGACTATAATCAAGGCCATATGTGGGAAGTTCTTTAGAAGTTTGCTTTTAGTATTCAATGTAATAAAAGTGTATTTCCATGATGTAGAATTAAGGGATAATATATACCCAAATCTTGTGAAATCAATGCTAAATCATGTATAACAAGCAATTGCCGCAAAAGGAGGAAGTAAGAGGGTTTTTAAAGTTAATTCACAAATTCTTGTTAAAGAGAAAAAAACATTGTCATAGCCTGAAAGTATTGTTTGGGTCCAGAGCACTTCTTTGTAAAGTCTAAAGAACCCAGAACCTGGATCTAGAGAAGGGAAGAGAGCAGGTCTCAAACTCACTTCTTGTAGAGGAAGAGGAAATAGAATATATCAGTCTGGAATGATCCTCTTTCAAATCCAATCAATCCCATTTTTTTAAACCCTCACCTTCCATCTTAGAATCAATACTGTGTATTGGTTCCAAGGCAGAAGAGCGATAAGGGCTAGGCAATGGGGGTTAAGTGACTTGCCCAGGGTCACCTAGTGGGGAAGTGTCTTGCAGCCTTCCGTACTGGATATGATAAAAGGCTCTCCAGTCCTGGGGTATGGGTCTGCAATCACAAATAGGGAATTCTGGGAACTACCAAGGACTTCTGGGAAATGAAGTCTGGGGTTCAAATCTCCATTTTACAAGGTCTCTGTAAGCTGTGAAAGAGGCGAAGCCTTTTCTCTTGTAGAGCTCTAGTTTCAGCCCTATAAAGTGTGAGTAAAATTCCTATCTGGGCTTTGAGTTTTCCTGGCTGCTAATAGACCTGGCCATTTGGAGAATTGGCTTCCCTTATCATTTAAAGGCAGGAGCAGGGTCTCCGTCAGGTGGGGCAGGGAAGGGTATACACTTTTCGTTTTTATTGATCGATACCCTTTTGGCAGTAGACCTCTACTTAGGTACTAAGGAGAGACTACGTAATGGTGATGCTGGTTGATTCTGGGTGTTCAGAGAGCAGTTTTGTCTGTAGTTCCTCTAACGGAGATCCATCCGAGAATCGATCGACTTGGCAGCAGCATGGCCCCAGAAGCTTTCATCTTTTATCAGAAAGCTCTCTAACGTTGTAGGGAACATCTTCCTCCTCTCTTCATTCTCTTCCTTCTGCCTGTAGGTCCAAGTATTCACTGCATAGCCTTGGCAAAGGATCTTTTAAAACCAGATGACCTCCAGATGGGGGCAGCCACTTGAGTGGTGAGCTTGCTCGAGACTCGGCTCCACTTCCGGAATGCAGGGAGCACTGTTCCTGGGTTCCTCTGGGGGCCGGGGGGAGTGGGTTCGGCTTGATTTCTCATCTCAGCTGCCAGCTCCACCTGGCATTGCCTGTGCTGGACTTGTTTCTTCCACTGAGGGATTTCTCCTTGAGTCGGTCTTGCAGTCATCTCCGCTCAGTGGCTTCCATTTCTATGTAGGACCTGGTCTCCAGGGGTCCAGGGGTTGTTTACTACAGGCTCTTCTGGGCTAAGCTAGATTCTGGCAAAGCCATGCCACGTTGGTGATTTCTCATCACCTGCTGGGTAGGTGATGTCCATCTCCATCCCCTGGCAGAGACTCTGCTTTCCAGAGGTAGAAGGAAACTACTCAAGGGGCCAAAGGAAATCCCTGAATCTGACATTCCCTTGGTGGGACCCATGACAACTAATTCAGAAAAGTCAGGTGAACCCAGGGCTATCTGCTTGGGGGGCAGAGTCTCCTGAAGGTCAGGATCCCCATTTTTATCTTTTTGTCCCAGACTTCATCCTAGTGTGGGAAGAAATAGGTTCAAAAAAGGAAGACAAGGGCAAGAGGAAAAATAAAAAGGCGAAGAGGAAGGAATACGCACACCGCATCTGGAGGTGGAAGTTCTTGGAGCAACTTCAAGCTACTGGGATTCACATGGAACAGGTATGCCAGTCCCCCTTGTACTGCCCCTCCCAGACAGACCCAGGCCCAGCTTCCACCTCCCCCAACCATTCCCCTGCTAATTCTCTCCTCATCTAGACTGAGGGGTTAGAGCACTCATAAGCATTTGCCAAAGGAGGGTCCACCCTACTTCCACCCTGGACATCACCTCACCTGGACTACTGCACCTATTTCCCAGTGGTCTCTGCCTTTCCACTCTCCAGCCTTTCTACAGGAGCTAACGTAATGTTCCTACAAGAGATCTCCAAGTCATTCAGATGCTCAAGAAACTTCAGAGGCTCCCTGGTGCCTGTAGAATAAAATGCACATTAAAAATTTTTTTTCCTTTAAAATTTCATTTTCTTAATGAACAAAAATCAATTTTCTCTTCCTCCCACCTCCCACCATTTTGAATAGAAAGAGAAAACCCTTATAACAAATATGTAGAGTCAAGCAAAACAAATTGCTATGTTGAGAATGTTTAAAAATGATATGCTTCAATGTGCACCATAAGGGCATCCGCTCTGTTGCGCAGCAGGCTATGATTTATCATGGGGCTGCTGGCAATTAACCGGGAGTCCTTGTATTGGTCAGAGTTCTTTAGCTTTCCAAAGCAGTTTGTCTTTACAGTTTGCTGCTAGTATAGAGAAATACTATTTTATAGCCTACAGCTTTGCAAAAGTTGTTCATTGTATCAATGAGGTTTTTGGTTGATTCTCTAAGTATACATCGGGTCTTCTGAGAAGAGGGGTAGCTGCATTTACTCATCGCCTATTATAATGTTATCAATTTCTTTCTCTTCTCTTATTGCTATAGCTAGCGTTTCTAGTACAATATTGAGTAGTACTGGTGATAATGGGCGCCCTTGCTTCCCCCTGACCTTATTGGGAAGGTTTCTAGTTTTTCCTCACTATAGATAGTGATGCGGATGGTTTTAGATAAATGCTCTTTATCATTTGGGGGAATTTCCATTTATTCCAATGTTCTCTAATGTTTTAAATAGAAATGAGTATAAGATTTTTTCAAAAAGTTTTTTCCTGTATCTAATGAGATAATCATATGATTTCTGTTGGTTTCATTACTGATATAGTCAAATATGCTGATAGTTTTCCTAATGTTGAGTTATCCCTGTATTCCTGGTATAAAACCCATCTGGTCATAGTGTATAATCCTGACAATATATTGCTGTAATCTCCTGGCTTATATTTAAACTTTTTGCATCCATTTTCATTAGGAAATTGGTCTACAGTTTTCTTTCTCTTTTTTTCCCCCTCTTCTGGTTTAGGTATCAACAGCTTGTTTGTGTCATAAAAGGAATTTGGCAAAGTTCCTTCCTCAGCTATTGGAATGAATATGTTCTTTAAATGTCTGGTAGAATTCACTTGTCAGTCCATCTGGCCCGGGGGGAGGGGGGCGATTCCTTAAGGAATTCTTTGATAATTTGTTCAATTCCTTTTTCTGAAATGGTATTGTGTAGAGAGGTGTTCTTTCTCATCTTCTGTTCATCTGGGCAATTTATATTTCTTTAAATATTCATCTGTTCCACTTAGATTGTTGTATTCATTGGCATATAATTGGGCAGAATAACTCCTAATAATTGCTTTAATTTCCTCTTTGTTGATTGTGAATTCACTTTTTTCATTTTTGATACTGGCCTTTTGGTTGTCTTTTTTATCATATCAATCAATGGTTTATCTATTTTATTTTTTCCATAAATCTAACTCCTTGTATTATTTATTAATTCAATGGTTTTCTAGCTTTGAATTTTATTAATCTCTCCTTTGATTTCTAGGATTTATAATTTGGTGTTTGATTGGAGATTTTTTATTTGTTCTTTTTCTAGTTTTTTAGTTGTATGTCCAATTCATTGATCTTCTCTTTCTCTCTTTTACTGATGTAAGCATTTAGTATATAAATATTCCCCTAAGTACTGCTTTGGCAGTATCCCAAAAGTTTCAGTATATTGTCTCTTTATTGTCATTCTCTTTAATGAAATTGTTGATTGTTTCTATGATTTATTCTTTGACCTGTTCATTTTTTAGGAAGGTGATTTTTTCCAATGAATTTTTAGTCCTTTTTTCTGCAGTCTTTCATTGAGTGCAATTTCTATTTTATTTTTTTTTTATTTTAATTTTATTTCGTCAATTTAGAACATTATTCTTTGGTTACAAGAATCATATTCTTTCCCTCCCTCCCCTCCACCCATATCCACACATGCAATTCCACTGGGTATTACATGTGTCCTTGATCAGAAGCTATTTCCATGTTGTTGATGTTTGAGTCCAATTTTTATAACATTTATGGTCTTTAAGGAGAATAATTTATAAAACTGAGCTGTTAACCTCTCCTCTCCTGTTAACCTGTTAATGTTCCCTACTATATTCCCAATTAAGAAATAGTTTTTTAATAAAATCAACTGCTCAAATCTCAGATCCAAGATATTGGAAGCAACTCTCTTTGACAGATCAAAACACTGTGTCTCTAAATCCTGTAGAGAACCTTAGGCAAAATTATCCATC
Organism: Monodelphis domestica; assembly: GCF_027887165.1. Taxonomy (NCBI): domain Eukaryota; kingdom Metazoa; phylum Chordata; class Mammalia; order Didelphimorphia; family Didelphidae; genus Monodelphis; species Monodelphis domestica. The sequence continues at coordinate 11,046,505 of NC_077234.1, read as the reverse complement.
AGATAGATAGAAATTTGTGCTCCTCCTTCCATGATAGCCTTAGTCTCCTCAATACATCAATTATCTAGTGCATTCCATTCTCCCCCACTCTTCACAGATGAGCTGATATTAGTCATTCACACTTTAGTACGAGGACCTTTCTTCTCCCAATAGGCATAAATCTATTGTAGAGAAAAAGGCTTTGTCTCCTGGCAAGTAAATTTAAGGCTTCTCTGACCTGATAGATGAGATGAGGGCCTTTTTTTCCCCCTTGAAATTGGATGAAACATGCCCTCCAAATGTCTATAAATTCTTTTTTTAAAAAATATTTTTAGAAATTAGTTTCAATTCTAAGTCAGAAGAACATCAAGGACTAGGCAAGAGGGATTAAGTGGCCCAAGATCCCACAGCTAGTCAGGGTCTGAGGCCAGATTTTAATCTAGGTCCTTCTGACTTCAGGCCTGGCTCTCTATCCACTGAGTTACCTAGCCTCTCTATACCTATACATTCTTTTTTTCCCTCCTATAAATTCTTTAAGGACCATCCCTATAGCAAGTACCACATGTACAGCATAGGGGTTCTTTGCCATGGGCTAATGTGCTTTCTGGTCCTTCTTCCAGCATATAGTTAAGAGTAGAAAGAGATCCATACACTATGTCCTGCTTGGTGCCCCCTGGACCGTCCTCTGTCATCATGCCGAGATTCTCAGGATAAAGATGCCCCTGCAGGTAAAGGTGTCCATCTGGGAGAGAAGGACCAGTTTCCATCTCGCAGAAAGAAGCATGATGGCTTTTGTCATTCAGGAAAAGCCCAGCCTTCTAACCCTGGCATTGGGAGTCCGGGGAAAGTCCATATGGATTATCGGGACAGGTGGGAGCGAAAGCTCCACCAGCATGTCCTCGTGCCCTTCCATCCATCTCTCCAGCCAACCATTCAGCACCCGTTTGCTGAAGGTACTGCAAAGTACCGTGCTGGGCACCCTAAAAGTTTCAGAGACGATTAAGCTGTGGCTGTGCAGTGCCCTGGACAGAGTATTGAGTTTAGAGTCAGGCCCCCATGGTTCAAATCTTGGCTCTGCAGTTTCCTTGCAAAGTGACTTTGGTCAAGTGATTTCTCCTTTGTGGGCCTCAGTTTACTCATCTGTAAAGTGATGGAGTCACACTAGCTCAGGGGTCATGGATCCCTCTGGAAGGCTGGTAAAGGCTATTCCCTAGAGTTGTAATTGAAGGAGATCCTTAATTCCGGGTAGAAGTTTGTGAAAACAAAGATGTGTTTTTTCCCATCCGAGGTCACAGACCCAGATTAAAGCCCTGGACTAGGTCAAGGGTCCTTTCCAGCTCTCGATATTTCTGGGGCTACGTCTGGGCATGAACCAACACGAGCCTTTCCTCGAATAGCCCTCCAAGACCTCTGAAGGCCTTTCCTGGCAGCTCGAGTCAGCCTACCAAAGATACGGGAGTCATTTGCCATTTCCTTCTCCCATGTGTCTCCATTTCACAGATGAGGAACTCATGTAAATAGGGATTCAGTGACTTGCCCAGGGTCACACAGCTAGTAAGTGTCTGAATCTGGATTTGAACTCAGGTCTTCCCGACTCTAGGTTCAGAGCTCTGCCTGCTGTACCACCCAGCGGCCCACATGGGGTTGGGAGTATGTGTGTGCATATCCCCATTTTACAGATGAGGAAACTGAGGCTCCGTATCCAAAAACATTAAGAATCAGAGTCTAGATGCAAAGCCTTTTGTCTCCCGGCCCCAAGTCCAGAGCTCTTTCTCCGCCAGCACGAGAGAGCGCAGAGGAGGGGGATCGCAGGGGCTCGTCCCGCACCCTGACTTCTCCCCGAGGTGGCTCGAAGGAGCCCTCGTGGAGGCGGGCCGTCCTCCCTGCGGCATACGGCGTCCCCCGTCCGGGACCTCTTCTGGATGCCATGATGTGGGCTCTGGGGGGACTCGGGGGCCACCTCGGGCCGGCGCAGGGAGCGGGACCTGGAGGGAGAGGCGGGAGGGCTCAGGGCGCCTCTGCTGTCTCTGTGAAGGCCATGCCGAGTCAGGCCTCGAACTGGTCCGACAACCTCATGCGGAAGCTGGGCATCTGGAACCCGCTCTACCAGGAGGTGCCCCAAACGCCGCAAGACTACTACACGTACCCGTTCCAGGAGAGCGAGTTGTCCAGGTAAGGGGCCCCCCCCGCCCTCTCGCTGTGCCCCCCGACTTTCCCAGGAGCTGGGAGCGCCCCGCCGCCCCCTGCCAGGCCTGCGCATCCCGAAGGCGGCTGTCGCGGCTCCCCTGAGTCCACCCGCCCTTTCGAGCTCCGTAACAGCTCTAGGACAGCCAGCGAGGCAGCGTCTGAACCCAAGACGTCTCCGGGCCTCGTGCCCTCTCAGGGAGCCCCCTTGTGGGGCCCTTCGGCGTCCTGGCTGCCCTCCTGGGGACGATCGCTACCGTATCTTTTTATGTCTTATTCTGAACCCTCACCTCCCACCTTAGAATCTCTCCTGTGTGTTGGTTCCAAGGCAGAAGAGTGGGAAGGGCTGGGCAAGGGGGTCAAGTGACTTGCCCAGGGTCACTCAGCTGGGAAGTGTCCAAGGCCAGACTGGAACCCAGGACCTCCCTCTGTCGGCCCCGCTCTCCGTCCACTGAGCCACCAGCTGCCCCGTATCTCTGCCTCATCCACGTCCCTTCCAAAATTCGTCCCCACATCCAAGGCAAAGCTGCGCCCACGGGCCCTCCTGGCTGACCGCAAGCTCCCTCTGTGTGCTGCTTGCAGGTTCCTGGGCAGCGAGAATCCGCAGACCTTCTTTGCCAGCACCCAAAGGCACAAGATTGTAAGTGAATAACTCGGCCTCACGTCCCCTGGCGTCGGGGCTCTCTGGGCCCAGGTTAGGAATCCTTGCGGGCTTCGAATCCCCCTTTGGGCTTCTCCAGCTCCGGGATCAGAGCCTTTAAGCCTTCCCAGGGCTGTGGTAAGGACTGAAGGGCTAGAAGGGCTTTTAGACCCCTCCCTTCCATCCTAGAACCATTCCTGGGGGTTGGTTCCAGGCAGAAGAGCAGGAAGGGCGAGGCGCTAGGACGGTCCGATGCAGATTTGAACTCCAGACCGCCGTCTCTAGGCCTGGCAGTCCATCCCCCGAGCCCCACCTTTAGTGCTGTGTAAATGCCAGCCTCTGTGACTGGTCTGGGTCACGGGAGAGTCCCTGCCAAAGCTTCTGTGGCCTGGAGGCTCCCAGAAGGCAGAGAGGATGTCCCTGGGATGTTTGGATGCAGGTGCCTAGCACAGTGCCTGGCCCACAACAGGCAGATGCTTGTTGAATAGGATCCAGAAAGGTTGTCTTGGGGGTGGCAGCGTGCTGGCTGGTAGGGATCGCCCTGGAGGGCTCCTCAACCAGGGAAGGGGATGGATTGGCCCAAGGTCACACAGCTAGTGCAAGAATTTGAACCCGGATCTTCTGAGCCCAAGGGCATTGCTCTTTGCACTGGACCACACTGCCTTCCTGTGGGCCAGGCTGAAATGGAAAAACCACAAATCTGAATAAAGTTTAAGTCACCAGGGCCGGCCCTTTGTCCACTTCATGGCCCTCAAATAGCCCCGTGCCAGCCACGTGTGAATGGAAGGAGAATTGGGCCTGCTTGTCCTCGGAGCCATTGTCGGCCCTCCTCCATTCCCAGCCAGGTTTGGGGCTTTCCCTTCAGCGTCTGCCCAGAAAGGGGGGAGCAGGACGGGGCCCAGTGGGGGAGACAGGCTGACCGATGCCTCCCTCCCTCCGCAGGTCTATGAGATCCTGGAGAAGACACCGTTTGGGCATCAAAGAAGGGGCCTGTTTGGGATCCAGCAGCTGCTCTCCCAGAAAGTCTTCCACGCAGCCTTCCCTCCACACGACGTAAGTCCCCCCTTTCTGGCCCTGGCTCCCTGCTGCTGGGGAACGAATGAGGGAACTAACCTTAGAGCGGACAGACAGAAAGAATTGATTCTAGACAGACAGCTGGGCCTTGGCCACAAGCCACCTGCCTTCTCATAGAAGATGTCCTGGGGAGAATGAATGAATGAATGAATGAATGAATGAATGAATGAATGAATGAATGAATGAGGGAGAAGTACGGATTGGAGACTCACTGTGTGCAAGGCTCTAGAGTTACAGAGACAAATGCCATGCCTTCCTCTACACTCTGTGATGACTCTGTACCTGCCTACCTATTGATATCATTTCCCCCTGAGCTTGGGAGCTCCTGAGATCAGGGCCTTCCTGAGTTTGGGCCTTCCTTTCTTGGTATCCCCAACCTGCACTTAGCACAGTTCCTGGCACACAGCTGGGCCCTCTGACCGTCCCTCCTCTCAGGGAGCCTGTGTTCAAAGAGGGAGTGCAGGGGCTAGGGGAGGCTGCTTTGTTGGCTAGGGCCACTCACAAGGCCACTGAATGGAGACAGGGGCAATGGATCCATACCATTGGTTTGATCACTGAGGCTAGAACAAGGGGTGAAAGGGTTGTGGAGCTGCAATGTGGGGAGCTCGCAGTTGGGAGACTCGCTCCCCCAAGGCCAATGGACACCCAGGTTGTTATTCATGGTTTGGGTGCAGGGAAGGGTGCAGGCCATGCAGCCTGGAGAGTAGAAGGGCGATGCCAAACCAGCACTTCTTTTTTTCTCCACATTATTTCATTTATTTTTTAGAATATTTTGCCATGGTGACATTATTCATTTTCTCTCCCACCTCTCCCCTCCCCCCTTCCAGAGCTGACAAGTGATTCCATTGGGCTATTATTATCACCCAGTACCTGTTTCCATAGTATTCATCTTTGTAATATATCAATCTTTTAAAATCAAAACCCCCAATCGATACCCATAGAACCAAGTGATAAATCATGTATTTCTTTTGCATTTCTGCTCCCACAGTTCTTTCTCTGGATCTGGATACATTCTTTCTCCTAAGTCCTTCAGGATCATCCTGAGTCATTGCATTGCTGCTAGTAGCAAAGTCAGTTACATTTGCTTGAGCTACAATGTATCACTCTCCTCTCTGTGTTCTCCTGGTTCTGCTCCTCTCACTCTGAATCAATTCCTGGACGTCTTTCCAGTTCACATGGAATCCCTCCAGTTCATTATTCCTTTGCGCACAACAGTATTCCATCACCAACAGATACCACAATGTGTTCAGCCATTCCCCAATTGAAGGGCATCCCCTCATTTTCTAATTTTTTTTGCCACCACAAAGAGTGCAGCTATGAATATTCTTGTACAAGTCTTTTTCCTTATTATCTATTTGAGGTACAAGCCTAGTAATGGAATTGCTGGGTCAAAGGGTATGCATTCTCTTAAAGCCCTTTCGTATCCAGCACTTCTCCATGCCAACGCCAACTATCCATTTTCCACAATGCTGCTACTCATCATTGCCATTGTTATTATGGGCTCCCCTACCCCTGGCAAACACAATGGAGGCTCCTAAGGGAGACAAAGGCCTGACACCATTGAGGGCATCCTGCTTCCAGAGGGGTATCTAGGGAGGGGCAGGAGGGTGATACAGTGCCCCAACCAGAGCTCACAGGATGATCCAAGGGTTTGTAAAGTACCTACTGTGTATGCAAGTCCTCCACTAGGTACCAGAAATACTGAGGCAAAAGGAAAGGGGGAAATAGTGATGAAAGCAATCCAGATTCCCATAGTTGTTATTGTGAAAAAGCTAAGAAAAGGAGGAAGCTGGGTAGAGAACCAGGTGTAGAGACAGGAGGTCCTAGGTTCAAGCTAGCCTCAGATACTTCCTAGCTGAGTGATCCTGGCCAAGTCACTTAACCCCCATTGCCCAGCCCTTGCCTCTCTTCCACCTTGGAACCAACATTTAGTATTGATTCTAAGACAGAAGGTAGGAGGTTTTTTTGTTTGTTTTTTTTTTTAAGTCAGGAAACCAGGGGTTTCAATTGGATAGAGCCATTATTAAAATAAAGTGATTAAGATAATTCAGCATCTAGAGGGGCCCCCACATTACACAGAGGGCTAAACTTGGAGTTAGAAAGACCTGAGTTCAAATTCAGACTTAGACACCTACTGTGTGACCCTGATCACTTAACTCATTTGGCCTTGGTTTCCTTATCTGTAAAATGAGGTTTAAAAAAAGAACCTATTTTACAGGGCTTTTGTGAGAATCACATGGGAGAACTGTATGTCAAGTGCCTGGTAAACCTTTAAGTCAGATAGAAGTACGGTGATTATTGTTGTTGTTGTATAAATTGTGCTCGTGTCTGGCTTTTCTCAGTCCCAGGCCCTGCACCCCTCTGAATTTGGCCTGGGAGCACATCGGGCGTACTGCTGATGCGCATCAGCATGCACTAAAACCCCCCCTTTTGGAAAATGGGGACATTGACCTCCGCCCGTCTTCTCCCCCCTCGCCCGTCGACCTAAACTCTGCTCCTGCCAGCCCTAAACTCGTTGACTCCTTCACCTCTCTGAGCATCAGCTCACGTTATGTCCGGAGCCAGGAATGCCCCCTCCCGCCGCACATCCGCACCTTCAAATAGGATGTGCTCCGCTGGCTCGCCTGGTTCCTGGCGCCCTGCCTCCCCCTGACCTCCTCGCCTGGTGCTGCATTTCTCTCTCTGCTTACCAGGCATCCCATTCCCCACACCACGGTGGAGGCGGGAATTGTTCCCCTTTGCTGCCATTGGTTTGTCTGTTCTAGCCCTGGCTCTGGGCCTGTCACCCAGGACTGTGTTTCCTGACGGATTCCCAGACTTCCTGGCCATCCGTCCTGGAGACGGCTCCTTGGATCCCTTCTGGGGTCTGGTAGAGCTGCCGCCCATTCCGGGTGTCTCACTCCCCGTAGGGAGGCTTTCCGGAAGGCACGACACACCCAGAGCGGCTCCCACAGGGGGTTAGTCTGTGGATTTGCCCTGTCTCGGCTTGGGCCTGGGAGCAGTGTTGGAAGGCTTTCCCAGCCGACGTTCCTGTGCCTCGATGGGATCCCCCAGACCCCCGGGGACCTGTTCTGCGTCTTTCCTTCTCCCCGGCTCCGCTACGTGCCTCTCCGGCTAGAGAAATCCCACCCCGCTATGGAGGAAGGCGAGCGAGCCTGGCTGGGGGAGCCCCAACTCCTCCTGCCCGGGTAGCCTTGGGATCATCTCTCCTCCACCCCTCGTGCTGGCCTCGGACGGCTCTCTGAGACCCCTTCTCTGGCTTCTGCAGGGCCCCTACCAAATCCCTGCCAAGGGCCTGGCCCCTCACGAGCTGAACCAGCGGCAGATCCTCTTCCGCTACTGGGCCAAGTGGAGCAAATGGAGGAAGTATCAGCCCATGTACCACATCCGAAGGTACTTCGGGGAGAAGATAGCCTTCTACTTTGCCTGGCTGGGTGAGTGCAATGCCTTTCCCTTCCCCGGCTCTGTTGTGCCGCTCCTTCCTCGAACCCTGGGCTTGAGAGACGAATCACAGAGTCACAGCATCTCTGAGTCGGAAGGGACCCCAGCAGCGCTCCAGGCCAGCTCATCCCCCAAAGGAAAGCCCAAGGTAGCCCAGCCAGCCTCTGCACAGCGTGTTAAAGCGAGGAGAGCACTAGTCTTAAGTCAAAGGATGCTTATTATCTGTGTGACTTGTGACAAGTCACTGAAATTCAGTGGGCCTCAGTTTCCCTATCGGTAAAGTGATTGGGTTAGCTTAGGTAGCCCTCAAAGTTCTTTCATTCGTTTCCTTTTTTTATATTTTTCCATCTATTTCAATATTACCCAATTCTATGTAAAAATTTAACATTCATTTTTGAAACTTTTGAATCCCAAATTCTTTCCTTCTCTCTCCTTCCTCCTTGACTGAGAAGGGAAGCATCATGATATCGATTATATCGGTGAAGTCATGCAAAACATTTCCATAATAGCCATGTTGCAAAAGAAAATGCGTGCCAGAAACCACCCAGAAAAATAAAAGAAAGTCAAAGCACGTATGCTTCCCTGTGCGTTCAGAGTTGCTCGGCGCTTTCCCTGGGGGTGGCGGGCATTTTCCTTCCTGGATCCTTTGCAATTGTCTTGGCGCCTCGATTTGGACAGAGTAGCGAAATCATTAGCAGCCGATCCTCCTTGGGATGTTGCCAGTACTGTCCACCGTGTTCTGCTTTCGCTCACTGCGTTTTGCATCCGTTCGTAGAGTTCGTCCCAGACTTTTCTGACTTCATCCTGCCTGTTATTTCTCTGTTGGTGTCCATTCCAAGCGAGCAGCTGTCCCAGGCCCTCCTTGAGCCCTTTTGAGCCAGTGCAGATCAATACCCCTTTTTGGGGTATTGAGTTTCTCTTGCCGGCTTCAGCTCATTTGGAGGTTTAGGATTCCTGACCCTCCTTTTTTAAACAAAAAAGATGCATCTTTTTTGACCAGCCTTTGTTTCCATCTTATGTATAGTTTTTTCTTTTTTAAAATTAGAAATCTTTATTTTCAATTCCAAGTTCCCTCCCTCCAGCTCCCCACCCCCAGCCTGAGGAGGGAAGAAGCACAATAGCCATTACACCTAGGAAGCCATTCCAAACTTTCCCAAGTGAGCCGTCCAGCTGCCCCCTCTGCCATCTGTCCGTCTGTCTGCCTCTCCGTGCTTCTGTCCCTTTGCTCTGCCGGCCGCTGAGCGAGGGGCCAGCTGGGGACACACACATGAGAGTCTCGCTTGGTACCGTGTCAGTTCCCTGAGGGTGCCCGGCACGGGCACAAAATGATGCCCGCTTGGATTTGGGCGCGAGAGCCTTGAAGGGAGGCAGGAATTCCAAGCGGCAGGGGTTGCGGGTGGTGGGGACGCTGATCTGAGCCAGTTTGGGGGAGGAACTTGTCACTGGCTGGGGAAAAGAGGGTGCCGAGCCGGAGGGGCATCTGCGCCCCTCGGAGAACCTCCCCTGCCCTTCGCCTGTTGCAGGGTTTTACACGGCGTGGCTGCTGCCGGCGTCGGTGTTCGGGATCGTGGTGTTCCTCTCGACCTTCTTCGGCTCCAGCGCAGACGTCCCCACGTGAGTGCGGCCCCTCGGCCCTCGCGGGGCCTCGCGCAGAAGATGGGGAGCCCCCCAGGTGCTTTCTCCGGGCCCTCAGAGCAGGGCTGCTCTTCTCACAAGAGGCCCCCGCTGGCTCCAGCCATCCTTGGGGGGGGCGAGAGCCAGGACTCCGAAGGCGGGATCCTCTCAGGGAAACAGCCGGGGAGGAGCAGACGGGCCGGGCCCAGGTGACCCCTGTGGAAGCAGGTCCCGACCCAAAGGGGGGGGAGGCTGCTGGTGCCGGCTCTGAGGCAGCTTTGGGTTGTGAATCGTGCAGAGAAAGGGAGTCAGAAGCGCCCCAGAGAAGCAGCCCTGAAACCTCTCCCGGCCGGCCTCTTCTCCCAGAGCAGGGTGTCCTGGGCCGCCGGCCGCCCCTTCTGGCTCCTCTGGGGAAAGGCCGGCTGCAGACTTGGCGGCCTGGGGGCAGAGAGGGAAGGGAGAGGCTCTGGGGACCACGGCTCTCCTCCTCCTCTGGAGCCCCAGCCTGCCGGGTGTGCGTCGGGCCTTCTCCTGGCGCAGCTTTTCCTTTCTTGTGTCCCTCCCAGGGACGAGATCTGTAACGCTTCCTTGGACTACGAGATGTGCCCCTCGTGCGAGGACTGCCCGTTCTGGAAGCTGTCCACCATCTGCGAGGCCGTGAAGGTAGCGGCGGCCGCAGCTCAGCTTTTCCTTGTGGGGGAGGGGGCCTGCTGGGCCGGGAAGGGGGGAGGGGGCCTGCTGGGCCAGGAAGTGTGGAGGGGGGCCTGCTGGGCCGGGAAGGGGGGAGGGGGCCTGCTGGGCCGGGAATGAGGGGGGGGGCCTGCTGGGCCGGGAAGGGGGGAGGGGGCCTGCTGGGCCAGGAAGGAGGGAGGGGGCCTGCTGGGCCGGGAATGAGGGGGGGGGCCTGCTGGGCCGGGAAGGAGGGAGGGGGCCTGCTGGGCCGGGAATGAGGGGGGGGCCTGCTGGGCCAGGAAGGGGGGAGGGGGCCTGCTGGGCCGGGAAGGGGGGAGGGGGCCTGCTGGGCCCCACCCTTACCCAGACACCCCGCGGGAGCCCGGAAGGGTGGCCCGAGTTCAGAGAGGGCCGTGCTCAGAACTGCTCCTCAGGGAGCCCCTCTCGGAGGCAAGCCGGCTTCGCTGCTTCTTCAGACCCCGTGAGCAGCCTCAACCTCTGTTCCGGGGCCAGTTCTTGGGAACCCCGATGAGGCAGATGGGTGGCAGCCGAGGACCCCGTGTGTGGGTGCAATTCTTACTCCTGGTAGTCACGGCGGCCCCCTGGCCCTTGGGGCCCGGCTGCTCCCCCGGCACCGTCCGCCCCCCAGATCAGGGCCCAGACCGGGACGGGGGAGCCCTGGTGGCCCCCCGAGAAGCGCGAGTCAGGCTTGATGAAATGGAGCCCTTCCTCGTCCCCGGCTCCCCCTTGGGTGCTCGGGAAGGCCACGCCCCCCCCCGGGGTTCAGGTCTCTCCTGGAGACTGCCGAGGGAGCTCCAGCGTGGCGTCTCTCGCACGCCCGGCTTGGCCAGAAACATTAGATGTCCTGAAGGAGGCCTCGCCGGGGGGGGGGGGGGGGGGGGGGCAGGCCCAGGCAGAGCACCCAGAGGAGGCACCGGGTTTGACTCGAGGCTCTGCTCTGTGCCTTCCCTCTCCGAACCTCCTCTTTAGAGCCCGGCTGCGGCTCCAGAAGCGGTTTAGAACCCTTCGATGACCAAATGAGCCCATTATATGGGAAGAGCCAGCAAAGTCTTCTTAAAAAACAAGCCGGAGGCCGGGGCTGGGTCTGGAAGCCCCCCAGGAGGCTCAGCCTTCCAGCCGCGGCCCGTCCCTGCTTGACAGGCCCCCCGCTTCCCTGGGATGGCTCTCCTGGCCTCTCTGCAGCTTCAGCGTGCCTCGTCCGGCCCTCCCTTCCCGGCCCTCCAGCCTTCGGGGGCGGCTGCTGGCCGGCCCGCTGGGGGACGATGCGGATGTCCCCCTCCCATAGACGCCCCAGATCTCCAGGAGGCAGGCGCAGCTCCTCCGCCAACACAGACAGACCCTCCCCAGGCGCCCTCCCTGGGATCAGCCTCCGCGCATAGAGTGCCGGGCCTGGAGTCAGGGAGTCCTTGGGCAGATCCCTCCCCCCCTCGGCCTCAGTGGAGGAGGCCCCGGCCAAGCACCCTCGTATCTCGGCCTCCCGTCCTTGCGAGCCTGCATGCTCGGCTCCCAGCCCCAGGGGTGGCGGGTTAAAGAGGCCGCCCATCCTGCCCTCCCCGACCCCCAGGCCCAAGTGGGCACGAAGGCTTTGCTGTGGTGGGAGCAGCACCCACCAGGGCTCAGGAGAGGCCTCCATCAGCTCCATCTCTGGGCCACGGGCCTCGGAGCCTCAAGCGGCCCCGGGGTGGCTCGGGAAGGAGACTGCACCAACGCTGGCCGGCCCCCTCTCCGACTTCTCCAGAAGCCGGGGGCCTGGCGGGGGGGGGGGGGGGGGAGGAGCAGGACCGACTCCAGAGCCCTGGGAGCCCAGTGAGCCAGGCAGTGCGAGGCAGCTAGCCGTCTGCTGGGACGAGCAAAGGGAGCAGAAGCCACCCTTGTGAAGGCAGGCCTCAGGCTCCCCAGCTCCCCGAGAGCCCGGGCCCTGCTCTCGGCTCTCCTCGTCCCCTCTGGGGTCCCCACATGCGCCCCCGTGGGCCTGGCCCCCGGCACTCACCTCCCCTCTCTGGGCCCCACAGACCGGCCAGCTCTTCGACAACAAGGGGACCGTCATCTTCAGTGTGTTCATGTCTCTGTGGGCAGTGATGTTCCTGGAGAACTGGAAGCGGAAGAGCGCCAGGCTGGCCTATCAGTGGGACTGTTTGGACTCCAAGGTAAGCAGGAGCCCCTGTGAGCCACTCCTCCAGGCCCGAGGGTAGCCCCGCCGTCCTGGCACCCAGAGCTCTCTGTGTCTCCGTTTCAGGAGCAGCCTCTGCCCCCGTTTGCCGTCATGGCCCCTCTGACATCCTGGGACCTGATCACTGACCAAGAAGAGCCCGACACCCCCCAAAAGAATGATTTCCTGCACATCTTTGTGGCAGCCTCCATCGTTGCTGCCATGGTAACAGCGCCCAGGACGTGTCTCCCCAGTTCAGCCCCAGGGGTTTTCAACCTATGGTTAACCATCCATCCCCTCCATTTTAGAGCCAATGCCACATACCCTTTCCAAGGCAGAAGAGCAGTCAGGGCTGCCAGTGGAGGTGAAGTGACCTGCCCAAGGTCACACTGCTAGGAAGTGTCTGAGGCCGGATTGGAACCCAGGACCTCCCTCCCAGCTATACTCCTGGCTCTCCATCCCAGCCTAAGACTTTTGTTTTCTTTGTTTGCTTTAATTTGAGTTTTATTACCTTACAAAGCACTTCTATATTGGCGAGCCTGCACATAGGAAACCAAAGCCCCAAAAGAAGCCACAGCTACATGAGTGAGGAAGCTGGCGGCTTTGGTCCTCACCCCTCTGACTCTGGCAGTGCCTTCTCCTTTAGGACTGTCCCCATGGCTGCGCTCCCATCGGGTCACCCACAGCCTCTCTGTTCCTGGGCACCACCTTCCTCCCATTCTGCTCCTTTCAATCCGCAGCCATCCCTGGAGGTCTTTCCAGCTTTTCCCAGCATCCTCCAGCCTATCCCTCCTGATAGCACGATGGTATTCCATCTCCAGCAGGGACTACAGTTTGTTCAGCCATGCCCCAGTAGATCGGCAGCCCCTTTGTGTCCCCTTCTTGGCTACCACAAGATGAGCTGCCACAAATATCTTTGTACAAGCAGGTCCTTCCCCTTCTTTACCATTTCTTTGGAATTCAGACCCAGCCCAGATATCACAGAGTGAAGGCCCTTGATAGCCCTGTGGGCATAGTTCAATGTTGCCCTACAGGATACTTGGATCCATCCACAACTCTACCAACAATGCATTAGTGTCCCCATTTTGCCCCATCCCCTCCCACATGGATCACTTTCCTTTATTGTCCTATTGGCCACTGGGCTAGGTGTGAGGAGGTCCTTCAGGGTGGTTTTAAGGTCCATTTTTCTGATCAAGAGGGATTTAGAACATTCCTTCCTATGATTAATGATGGCTTTGATTTCTTCATCTGAAAATTTCTCCTTCCTATCTTCTGACCATTTGTCAATTGGGGAATCAGCCTAGGACTCATAAAAACTATATTATGGAGCAGCTAGGTAGCACAGTGGATAAGAGTGCCCCAAGGCTGGCGTTGGGAAGACCTGGATTCAAATCTCGCCTCCGACACTTCCTAGCTGGGTGACACCCCCCCACCCCCCCACCCCCATTGCCTAACCCTTCCAGACGGTAAGAGTCAGCAGACGTGGTCTCCTTGCCCTCGCCAAGGTCTCGAGTATAACAACAATGGAATTGAGACCAGGCTTTAGACTTGGCAGAGCCCTGGCTATCTGTGGCTCTTATGATAGCCATTTTACAGCGAGGAAACTGGAAGGAAGCGATGAAGGCCACCCAGCTGGCTTGGACTGGGGACCCTGGCCGCTGGGCCACACTGACTCTTGTGGGAGGCACCTGACGCACCCACTTACTGGCAGGGGCCCTCAGGGGAGGCACGTCGCCTCCCCGGGCTTCCGCGCTCTCCTCTGAAGCGAGGCTCAGCGAGGATGCTGGGCTAAGTGTGCTCTCGGGGCTCTGCCAGCCCTGGGGCTGCCTGACACCAGGGAGAGCCCCCGCTCTGGGCCTGGCTGGCAGGGAGGCTCCTCACAGCTCCCCCACCGGTTCGTCCTGCAGGCGGCCGTCGTCACGCTGCTCTTGATAGCCATCATCCTGTACCGCGCAGGCATCGCCATCTTGGTGTCCAAGTCCAGCAACATCTTCTTCTTGACGTGGGTGAGTCTCGGGGGCCATCGGGGGCCCCGCTGTGTTCTGCTGCTCCCTCCATCCTGGGCTGCCTGAGCTTCAAGGCAGAGACCCGCCCAGCACAGAACCACCAGCTCTGGGTTCTGACTTGAGCTTTGCCACCTCAGAATTCATCAGCGAGCATTTGGGGTTGCCCGGCTCGCTCTGGACCCCCACCTTCTGCGTATCTGCTCTAAGACAGGGCGCAGGCAAGAGCTAGGAAGGGTTCGAGGCCCCCTTTGAGGCCAGAACTTTCCTGCCTGGGCGCTAAAGGCCCCTTTGAAGCCCCTTCTTGCTCCGAATCACGCTTCCCCCTGGCCCTCGACAAGTATTTTTAAACGTGGCGTGCCGGGCTGGTGCTCCCAGGGACACAGAAATGATGCCCTCCCTATCTGGGGGCTTGAATTCTGTGGGCATTTTTTAGGAGACTACAGAGGACCCAGAGAGAAAATGTTCCCCACCACATGGAAGCCAGTGTAGACGAGCCTCTTGTCTACACCTGAGGACCAGCACATGGCAGAGGGTTCCCCTAGGTGTCCTTGCGGTTTTACAGAAAGGCGAGCCCACGTAGGAGACAGTGTTAGGAGAGGGAGTGCGCAGGACGTGGGTTCAACTCTTGCCTCAACCGTTTGCTTCCTGGACCTCGGTTTTCTAATCTGTAAAATGAGGGATTTGGAGTCTATAAGTGTTTAAAATCTCTTCTTGGGGGCAGCTCTGGAGACAGGAGGTCCTGGGTTCAAATCTGGATGATTCCAAGGCTTCCTAGCTCTGGGACCCTGGGCGAGTCCGTTAAGCCCCATTGCCTCGTCCTCACTGCTCTGCCATGGAACCGATATAAAGTATTGATTCTAAGACAGAAGGCGAGGGTTTTGTTTGCTTTTAAATCCCTTCTTGCTCTATCTATGATTCCATCCCTGCGTGCTATAGCCCGTGTTTGCATCTTTCTCCACTAGACCGCGTGCTCCACAAGGGCAGGGACCCCGTCGTCCTGACCCCAGCCCAGGGAGCAAGTGAAAGAGGAGGCCCCACCAGAGCCTCCAACTCACCCGCCTCCTCCTTCCTCTTAGGGAGCGCAGATTGCCAACTTCACCAGCGCCCTGTTGAATCTTTCCTTCATCCTCCTCCTGATTAAAATCTATATCCCGATTGCGTATGTGCTGACCAGCTGGGGTAAGTGGTGGCTTCTGAAGAGTGGCAAGGAAGCATCTCTGGCCTGCTGCTGGATGGTCGGTCTAGAGAGAGAAGGGCAGGGCCAAGCAAAGGGCCCTTGGCTAGGGAGGGGGTGCCATGGAAAGGATGATGGCCAGAGAGACGACACCTGCTCTTCCATCCTGGCGCCAGCACCCTGTCTACCTGGGCGGCCTTGGGCTACTTATTTCTCCAAACCTATTTCCTCATATGGACAGTGGGGATAGAAACCCTCCAGGGTTGCTATGAGGATCTAAGCTGTATAACTGCATGAGTATCCAGAAAGATCTGGATTGGTTAGGATCCAGAGCTAATCCAAAAGGAATTACCCTGATCCTAATTATATGTCAAGTCTTAAACTTGGTTTCAAAAAATTCACTTCCCAAGGCCAAGTTAGGGGAGATTCTGGTTGGACCAGCATTTTCTGAAAAAGGTCTGGGGGTCTTGGTGGACTGCATGGAGGAGCAAAGAAAACTAAAGCAATCTTGGGGTGCATGAAAGGGGCAGACTTTCAGGAATAAGGGGGATGAAAGTCATGGTATTCCACAGAAACACAGTATAGAGCAGGAATTCTTAGACTGAGTCCAGGAATTGCTTTTAGTGTTTTAATAACTGCATTTTATTACATAACGAGTTCCCTTTGGATTGTTTTATAGATTGAAAATTGTGTTTCCAAGAAGCAGTCCCCAGGGGAAATATGGTACCCCCAAATGGGAAGAACTTCATGTGGGGTTTTCCTTAATGGACTTCCCTGACCAGCAGGGTCCCACAAGGGAAGGGGCTCACCTTTGTGATGGGACCCGAGGAGAGGTAGGAACCGAGAACCAGGGTGGAAATGAAAGACGCCGACAAATCAGTGATTGGATAGGGCAGGCAACCCCTATGATTTTCCTTAAGGTGGAAAATGAGGATAATGGAATACAAGGTGGTTGAGGAGATTAAGATAGAGAATGCAGGCCGAGATGGTTCCAGCCTCGGGGAAGGAGAAGGTCAAGAAGAGAGAGACATAGTCATTGAGGAGCCCAGTGGAGCTCCATGGAAGGGAGAAAGGCCAAGAGGAAGTTCATGGGATTGCCTCTGAATTTATTCCTGTCCTGCTTGGGCGGTACTCCCAAGCACGTAGTAACCACATCACAAAGTATAGACAATTAAGATTGGGTGGCAAGGTAGAGGGAACACCTTTGGGCGTGTAGATTGCAAACCGCGCTTTCCCGGGAAATTGAGTCCGAGCATGTTAATGAGTTTGTCTTAGCCAAGGGCCGCATGGCCAGTTCAAGGTTACATTCACAAGCCTCATTGGTATAACCTCATGCTTGGAGACACAGTAATAATACAGTCATCTATATTTCATAGATGTGAATATGCTTGGGATGCTACACTTCAGGCCTAGAGAAAGAAGGGAACTTGAGTATCACCCAGTCCATTCCCACCTCAGACCAGGGACTTTAGAAGCCCTCCAGCCCAACCATCTCCCTTTAGAGATAAGGAAACCTACCTCTAAACTTCACAGAAAGATGAAGTGCCTTAGCTGGCAAGTGGCATAACTAGCAATTAATTAATAAACATTTATTTAGCTCCTACTATATGCCTGGCAACTGTGCTAAGTTCTGGAAGTTTTCAGCCTCACAATATACAATAAAGTCTTCCCGATGCAAGGTCCAGAGCTAAAGCTACTCAAGCACTAACCCTATTTAAGAGAGGTGGACATCAAAGCCCATAGACTGAGTTCAGCTGTTTCTTTGAATCATACAACTCCCTTGGTCTTGCTATCTATCCTCTGTCCTGGGCAGTTCCCCACTAGAATATTATATTTGGTTCAGGAATCCGTTTAAGGAAGGAGCAAGGGCATGAGAAAGGGAGACAAGGACATTTGGTGAGAGGGAGGGTGGGAAAGAAAGAAATGGGATACTTCTCCTTCCTCCCTTCTTTTTTTCTTAACTTCTCTTTTTCTTTCATCCTTTGTTCTTTCCTTCCTTCTTTCCTTCAGTTCTTTCTTCCCTCATTTTTTTCCATTATTAATATATCCATTTTTTAGATTGAGAATAAATGTCTAAAGATGAATTCAATCTCAGTTTTGAAGGAAGAAAGGAAAGAGGGAGGAAGGGAAGGATGCTTGTTGGGAATGACTGGGAAAGAAGGAAATGTGATCCTTCTTTCCATCCCACCTTTCTTCACTTCTTCCTTCCTATATTATTTCATTCCCTTCTTTTTCCTTCCAGTCTTCCTCCCTTTGTTTCTTGTTTCCTTCTTTCTAATGTGAAATTAAATTTATATGAATACATTTAATCCAAATCTCTAAAATGGATATAGTAATTAGTGGGGAAATTGAAGGAAAGAAAGAAGGTAAGATGAAAGGGGAGAAGGAGGGACAGAGGATGGAGAGAAGGAGAAAAGTCAGGAGGGAGGGAGGCAAGAAGTTTGGTGGGAGGGAGGGTAGGAAAGAAGGAAATGAGATACTTTCCATTCCTCCACTCACTTTTTCCTTATTTCCTTCTTTCTATTTTTCCTTTCCTACTCCCTTCTCTTCTATCTTTCTTCTTTCCATACTTCCATCCTTTCTAACTATCACCCTTTCTTCCTTCTGTCAATCTTTCTAATTATTAACATATATATTTTAGAAGGTAGGAAGGAAGGAGAGAGATGGGGAGAAGGAAGGAAGGAAAGAAGGAAGGAAGGAGAGAGATGGGGAGAAGGAAGGAAGGTTGGTATAAAGAAAGATGCTAAAAAAGGAAATATGATACTTCTTTTCATCCCTTATTTTCATCTCTTCTTCCTTCCTCAGTCTTTCCCATTCTCTCTGTGGTTTACCAGTAGCTCCTATTACCTTCATTGTACAATTCTTAGGAAGACTTTGCAAAACTGATTTATTGACTCCAATATCAACCAGAAGATCATAAATCTGATCTCCAATAGTTACAGACACATATGGTTCTGTACTATTTGGTGGTTGGAATTTTTCCAACACTGGTGCAAGCACAGTAACATCAGTACAAAGCTCAGTCATTTCCTGTCCATCTAAATTTACATCTGCTTGAATTGCATGATATTCCCAGGATTTAGCATCTTTACCACCATCATCAGCTTTTCACTACTCTCATTGGTTCTTATAATCTCTACCTTGGTATCATTGTTCTCATTTACAATCACATTATCTTTATCCAATTTACATTCTTCACTATTTTCCATTATTTCACAATCATTAGAATTTCCCACTAATTTTACATTACAATTGTCTTTTCCCTCACAATTATTAACACTAATTACATTTTTCTTTATTTCAATCACATAATTTATAACTTCATTAACCTTATCTCTAATTTCCCTTGATCGTTCAAATACAGAAGACCTCTGGGTACACCTTCATAACGAACATGCCCCTTTGCTCTGATCACCCTTAACTACTTGACTGTATTTGGGTCTTGCTCCAGATTTAATCCACTCCTGCATAGTGTTTAAATCTGGTGCTTGAGCCCCCTGAGAGCATGCATTTTGGCACATGCTAACATTATTTCTACTTTGGTAATTGTCCCTATTATTATTATTAATATTAATATTATTCCAATTATTCTATTGTACCCTCCGTTTCTATTTAATTGTCTGGAAAAATTGCCCTCTCTACCTACAGTTCCTGACAAAATGTCCAACACAATTACACAAGAAACACCTCTGGTCCAGATCTCCTTTCTCTAAGCTTGTATTGGTTGCTTGGTTGTACAGATCTTAGAGCTGCCACAGTCTTCACTTCCTTTATTTCACTGTCCCTAGCTTTATTTTCTGCATCCCTCAATTTCTTTTTTTAAATCTTCTATTACAGTGTCCCTTTCATCATATTTATCCTCATTATCAATACAAAAATATGTTGCCTTCTTAATTCTTCTAGTCCCATTTCTTCCCAATCAGGGCAATTATTCCTAAAGAATGATTTAATTTTAGGGATTGCATTTCTCACAAATATGCTCCCTCCCTCCCTCCCTTCCTTCTTTCCTTCCTTCCTTCTTTCCCTTCCTTCTTCCTTCCTTTCCTTCTTTCCTATCCTTCTTTCTGTCCTTTGTGAAATTTTCCCATTATTATATCCATTTTGGAGGCTATAAATAAATATCTCAATTTGGATTTAATCTCATTTTGAAAATTAAGAAGGAAGTTAAGGAAAGGGGAGAAGGCAGGAAGGAAGGAAACGAGAAGGGGGATGGAGGGCTTATGAGAGGGAGAGATAGGGAGGGAGGTATAGCTTATTGGTGGAAAGAATAGTGGGAAAGAAGGAAATGTGGTCCTGCTTTACAACCCTTATTTCTTCACTTCTTCATTCTTAGATCTGTATATTGTAGCCACGAAAAATGTGGGTTTTCAAGACTGTGAATTGCCAAAACTGTAAAGATAATTTTGGTGTCTTGATTTTAATTTTTAAAAAAAATAAGTGGTTGCCATGGGAAAAATTCCCAAATATGAAAATACCCAAGTCAGCTGAGTTTTATGGAGATTTTAATTAATACAAATGAAGGAATTAAGAGAAGGGAGAGAGACAAGAGTAAGAGGAAATAGTAGGAAGGGCCTAGGCCAATTTGCCTAGGCCTGAGCCTTAAGAGAGACTAGTCATTCTTTTATCACTCACCACAAGATTTGTCCCAAGCAAAACTCCAGTCCTTCAATGAAATCCTCAACTCCTGAACTGAGTTTCAGAGACCCAGCTCCTCCAACTAACTCCAAACTCCACGGCGAAAACCCAAACTGAACTACGAACTCCAACTAGTCCGAACTCCAACTCACTCCATCTCGAGCTGCTTCTTTTTAAAGAAAATTTTCTCGTGTCACCTCCCCTAAATTTTCACATCTACCAATCACAGTAGATGTTTTCCCCAGGACTGACCATTCTTACTTCACATCTTCTTTTGTCATCACCTTCTCTGGGTAGACTAAAACTTCACACCTCTTTTGTTAAGCTTGCTTTTTGTAAGTTGCTTGACCTTTTAGTGATTAATTTAACCTTTATAGGTACTTAGCACCCTTTTGTATTAGATCTAAAAATAGACCTAGCTTAAGGTTCTAGCTTTACTATAAGTATGAGTTAGGGACTTTTTCATTGTTCCATCAGGAGTTTACAATTTTATCTTCCCCTAAGGCACTGTCTAAGTATGGGTGGAGTAATTTTAAAGTTCTCAATACATTCCTGACCAAGTACCTGCATTGTTTAAAATGGGAAATAGCTTAACCAAATCTTCTAATGTACAGTCTGAGCAGTTTTAAGATTCACAATATTTAATTATTATGGTTGTCCAGTGTTCTTTTCTTCCTTATTTCCTTTTTCCTTCCTCCCTTTTCATCATTATTTCTATCGTTCCTTCCTCATTCCTTTCTTACTTCTATCATTACTTCCTTCTTTAATGGTAGAGATTAGATTTAAATTAATACATTTATTTGGAATTTCTAAAGTGGATACAGTAATAATAGGAAACATTTAAAGAAGGATTGACAAACTATCAAAGGAAGGAAAGGTTGACTGAACAAACTATTGAAAGACTTTTAGAAGGAAAGAAGATAGGAAGAAAGGAAGGAAAGAATTGTAGAACAAAGGAAGGAATTTATAAACGAATGAAAGAACAAACCAAAGAATGACTCCACACACTCCTGAAAAAATGTTGGAATTAAGGAATGAATGAACAAATAAAGAAGAAAAAGAGGTAGCTGACGAGGAGGGAGGGAAAGGAAAATGTTAAGGGGAGGGATGTTGGGAAAGTGGCAAATTCCATCACTCCTTCTGACCCTTTTTCATTCCTATATTATTTTCTTACATTTTTCCTTTCTTCCTTCTCTCTTTGCATCCTTTTCTTCAGTCCTTCCTTCCTTCCTTCTCTCCAACCTTCCTTTCTTCCTTCCATCCTTTCATTCATTTCTTCCTTCTTTCCTTCCTTAACTTCCATCCTTTCCTTTTTTCATTCATTTCTTCCTTTCTTCCATCATTACACCCATTCTTCCTCCCTTCATTATTCTTTTCTACTTCTTCATTCCTTCCTTCCTTCTTTCAAATGTCAGATTAAATTTATATTAATACATTTACTCTAAATCTCTAAAATGGATACAGTAATAATAGGAAACATTTATAGAAGAAAGGAAGGAAGAAATGAATGAAAAAGGAAGTAAGGAAGAAATGAATGAAAAAAAGAAAGGAAGGAATAATGGAATTAGTCAACAAAAGGATCTTTAAACAAATAATGTAAGGAATATTGGAAGAAGGAAGAACAGAACCAACAAATAAAGGAATGAAGAAAGAAGGTAAGGAGGTAGCTGGTGAGGTGGGGAGAGGAAAGAATAGGATTAATGGAAAGGACATTTGGAAAGTAATAAATATGATATTCTGTTGATCCTTCTATCTTTCCATTATTCATTCCCACCACATTTTCTTACCTTTTTCCTTTCTATTCTTCTTTCCTTCTTTCTGTTATTCCTTCTCTCCATCTTTCCCTCCCTTTTATATTCCTTCCTTCCTCCCTTCCTTTCATCCTTCTCTTCTTTCCATTCTTTCCTTCTTCATTCCTTCTCTCAATCCTTCCTTCCCTCCCTCCCACCCTCCTTCTCTACTTCCTTCCAGTTTTTCCTTCCTTCAACATTGCTTTCCTCTCATCCCTCCTTTATTCATTTCTTTCCTTCCTTCCTTCCTTTCCTTCCATCATTATGTCAGTCTTTCCTTCCTTCCATATTCCTTTCTTACTTCTTTCATTCCTTCTTCCTTCTTTCAAACTTCAGATTAAATTTATATTAATACATTTATTATAAATCTCTAAAGAGAAAATGATCCCTGCAGGTTGTTCAAGGACATTGCATTGAGACTAATGGAGAAGTCCATTACTTTTGATTGTACCACAGTGTATCAGTCTCTGTGTACAATGTTCTCCTGGCTCTGCTCCTTTCACTCTGCATCACTTCCTAGAGGTCGTTCCAGTCTCCATAGAATTCCTCCACTTTATTATTCCTTTTAGCACAATAGTATTCCATCACCAACATATACCATAATTTGTTCAGCCATTCCCCAATTGAAGGGCATCCCCTCATTTCCAGTTTTCTAAAGAGGAAATGAAAGAATTTTTGAACACACAATCAAAAGAATATTAGAAGGAAGAAGGGAACAAAGACAGAAAGGAAAGAAGAGAGGAAGCAGGAACAAAGGGAAAGAAAAGATTGTTAATGGGAATGATGTTAGGAAATAAATATGTTATTATTTTCAATGCTTCCATTTTCCCTTGTTCATTCCTACCTTATTTAATTACCTTTTTCCTTCCTTCTTTCTTTCCTTTCCTTCCTGACCTAACCTTAACCCTTCTTTCCTTCCTTACTCCCTCCATTCTTCATTCCAACCATCTTCACTAAATTATCATATCCATTTTGGTAATTGAAAATAAATTCTAAACTTGAAGGAATTGGAAAAGGAAGGAAAGAAGTTAGAAAGGAACAAAACAATGAATGAAAGAATGGCTGAAAAAGTCTCAAAAGGAATGTTGGAAGGAAGAAAGGAATGAATGAATGAAAACAAATTAAATGACTGAACTAATCTCCAAATAGCATTCCTTCCCTTGTTCTTTCTATCATTAATTCCATCCATCCTTCCTTACTTTTTTATTTCTTTCTTCTATCATTCTTTCCTTCCTTACCTCTTTATTCCTTTCTTCTATCATTCTTTCCTCCCTTACTGCATGGCTCAGATGAAAATTAAATTAATGTATTCTGAATTTAAGTGGACAGTAATAATAGAAATCATTTAGAGAAAGAAGGAAGGAAGGAATGACTGAACAAACTCGTGAAAAAATATTGCAAAGAATGAATGAATGAAGAAATAAAAGAAGATAAAGAGGTATCTGGTGAGGAGGGTGGGAAAGGAAATGGTTAATGTGAAGGATGTTGGGATGGTCATGAATCTAATATTCATTTCCATCATTCCTTTCCCTTTTTCCTTTCTTCTATCCTTTTCTTCTCTCCATCCTTCCCTCCCTCCCACTTTCCTTCTCTACTTCCTTCCTCCCTTCTTTCCATTCTTCATTTGTTTCTTCCTTCTATCATCACTTCCTTTCATCCATCCCTCCTTCCTTCCATACTTCATTTCTTCTCTCCATTCTTCCTTCTCTCACTCCAACCTTCCTACCTTCCTTCCTTCCATCCTTACTTTCTTCACTTGTTTCTTCCTTCATTCCTTCCCTCATTATTTCCTCTTTCTGTCATTCCTTCATTTTTTCAAATATTAGATTAAAATTATATTAATATGTTATTCCAAATTTCTAAAATGGATATAGTAATAATAAGAAACATTTAGAGAAGAATGTAAGGAAGGGAGGAAGGGATGAAGGAAGATATGAATGATGGAACAAACTAACAAAAGGATCTTTGAACAAACAATGAAAGGAATGTTATAAGAAAGAAAAGAACCAACAAATGAAGTGAGAAGGAAAGAAGGTAAGGAGGTAGTTGGTGAGGAGGGAGAGAGAAGATGGTAAATGGGAATGACATTGGAGAAGTAATAAATGTGATGTTCCTTTGATCCCTCCATCATTCCCTTGTTCATTCCAACTTTATTTTCTTACCTTTTCTCTTCCTTCTCTCCATCTTCCTTCCCTCCTTCCCACTTCCTTCCTTCCCTCTGCCTTCCTTCCATCCTTCCATTCATTTCTTCCTTCATTCCTTCCATCCTTACTTTCTTCATTTGTTTCTTTCTTCATTCTTTCCTTTTCTCCATCCTTCCTTCCCTCCCACCTTTCTTCTCTTTCCTATCTTCCTTATTTCCTGTCTTCTTTCCAATTTTCATTTCTTCCTGTATTTCTTCCTTCCATCATTACTTCCAATCCTTCCTTATTCCTTTCTACTTCTGTCATCCCTTCCCATCTTCTTTCAAACATCAGATTAAATTTATATTAATTACATTTATTCCAAATCTCTAAAGTGTATACAGTAATAAAAGGAAAAATTTAGAGAAGAATGTAAAGAAAGAAAGAAGGAAGGAAAGAAGGAAGGAAGGTACGAATGACAGATCACACCAATGAATGAATCTTTGGACAAACAATGAAAGGAATGTTGGAAGGAAGAATGGAACCATCAAACGAAGACAAAGGAAAGAAAGGTAAGGAGGTAGCTGCTGAAGGGAGAGAAAAGAAGGTGATTAATGGGAAGGACATTGGGAAAATAATAAATGTGATAGTTCTTTCCATTCCTCCATCCTTCCTTTGTCCATTCCGACCTTATTTTCTTACCTGTTTCCTTTCTTCTTCCTTCTTTCATCCACACAATCTTCCCATTATTATCATATCCATTTTAGTGATTGCAAATAAATCTAAAAAGGTGGATTTAACTTCCCTTTGGAAATTAGGAAGGAAGGAAAGGGTATTAGGATGAAAGGAATGAAGGAAGGTAGAAAGGAAGGAAGGAAACATGGGAGGGAACAGAGAGTGCTGGCAAGAGGTAGAGAGGGAGGGAGCTAAAGCTTATTGTTTAAAAGGTTAGTGGGAAAGAAAAAATATGATCCTACTTTACAACCATCCTTTCTTCACTTCTTCCTTCATACATATCTTTCTTTAATTCTTACTGTTGCTCTGTCTTTGTTTCTTCCTTCCTTTCCACCTTCCTTGCTTCCTTTCTTCTATCATTTATTCCATCCTTCCTTCCTTCTTCCTTTCTTAAATTTTCATTCCTTCTTCCAAAACTCAGATTATATTTATATTAGTACATTTATTCAGACTCTCCAAAGTGGATATAGTAATAACAGGAAACATTTAGGGACGAAAGGAAGGAATGAAGTATGGATGGATGGACGAGGGAGCAGGAATGAAGGAAGGAAACAATTAGAAAAGTTAGGAAGGAACTGAAGGAAGGAATGAATGAATGAACAAATGAACATAGGAAAGAATGTGAGGAGGTAGATGCTGAAGAGGGAAGGAAAGGAAAATGGTTAATGAGAAAGATGTTGGGAAAGTAGTGAATCAAATATTCATTTCCATCACTCCTTTCCCTTGTTCATTCCTACATTATTTTCTAACTTTTTCCTTCCTTCTTTCCTGTCTTCCTCCCTTCTTCCTTTCATTCTTTCTTCATTTCTTCCTTTCTTTTATCTTTACTTCCTTCCTTCCTTCCTTTTATCCATCTGTCCTTCCTTTTTCCTTTCCTTCCTTTATTCATGCAATCTTCCCATTATTACCATATCCATTTCGGAGATTGTAAATAAATGTTTAAACTTGGATTTAATTTCACTCTGGAAATTAGGAATGAAGGAAAGGTGATATGGATGGATGGAAGGAAGGTAGGTAGAAAACTACATATCTATATTATTTCTTTTCTTCCTTCCTTCATTCCTTCTTCCATTCTTATATCTTTCATCCCTTCCTTCCATACTTCCTTCCTTCCTTGTTTCTTCATTAATTCATAGTCTTCCTATTTTATCATATCTGTTTTGGAGATTTAGCAATACTTAGGTAATTTTGAATTTAATCTTAATTTGACAGGAAAGAGGGGAAGGAAGGAAGGGAGCAAAGAAGGAAGGAAGGAAACATAGGAGGGAAATGGGAGGGCTATTGAGAATGATATAGGGAGGGAGTTAAAGCTTATTATTGGTGGAAAGGAGGGTGAGAAAGAAAAATATGTGATCCTATTTGATACCCCTTCTTTCCTCACTTCTTCCATCCTACATTTCTAACTCTAATTATTACTGTTGTTTGGCCTTCTTTTCTTCCTTCCCTCCTTCCTTCCTTCCTACCTTCCTTCCTTTCACCCTTCCTTCCTTTCACCCTTCCTTCATGTTTTCTTTGTTCCTTTCTCCCTTTCTTCCTTCTATCATTTCTTCCATCCATCCTTCCTTCTTCCTATGAACATATTTAATTTGTTCCTTTCTCCTGTTCTTCTATCGTTTATTCCATCCTTCCTTCTGTTCTTCCATTCATCTTTCATTCCTTCCTTACTAGCTAGTTTGTTCCTTTCTCCCTCATATCATTTCTTCCTTCCTTCTTTCTTATGTCTTTAATTCCTCCTTTCCATCTTTCAATCCTCAAATTAAATTTATATTAGTACATTTATTCTGAATCACCAAATGGGATACAGTAATAATGGGAAATATATAAAAGGAAGGAGAGAGAGAGAAAGAGAGAGAGAGAGAGAGGAAGGAAGGAAGGAAGGAAGGAAGGAAGGAAGGAAGGAAGGAAGGAAGGAAGGAAGGAAGGAAGGAAGGAAGGAAGGAAGGAAGGAAAGAGGGAAAGAGGGAAGGAGGAAAGAATCAATGAAAGAATGACTGGAAAAACTGTAGAAATAATGTTTGGAGGAAGAAAGGAATGAACAAATTAAGAAATAAAGGAGAGAAGGTAACAAGATAGTTGGTAGGAGGGAGGGAAAGGAAGATGGGTTATAAGAAGAATGCCAGGAAAGTAGTGAATCTAATATTCATTTCCATCATTCCTTCTTTCTGTTGTCCATTCCCACCTTATTTTCTTCCCTTTTTCCTTCCTTCCTCATATTCTTCCTTCTTTCCTTCTCTCCAACCTTCCTTTCTTTCCTCCCACCTTCTTTCCTACATGCCATCTTTGCTTCCATCCTTTACTCTTTCCTTCCTTCTCTCCTTCCTTCCATATATCCTTTCTTCTGTTATACTTCATTCCATCCCTCCTCTCACTTTCCTGGTTTTCTACCTTCCTTCCTTCCCTCAATATTTCTCATTATTAGCACAACCATTTTAGAGATTAGGAATAAATATCTAAAGATGGATTTAATCTCAATTTTGAAGGAAAGAACAAAGGAAGGAAGGAAAGAAGAAAGGAAGGAAGGAACGACAGAAGGAAGGATGAATGAAAGGAAGGAAAGATTGACGGAAGGAGGAAGAATCCGAGGAAGGGACAAGGGAGAAAGGACAAAAAGGAGAGAGTGAGGGATGGAAGGCTGGTTGATGGGAAGGAGGGTGGAAAAGAAGAAATGTGATATTTCTTTCCATTTTTCTTCACTTCTTTCCCAAAATGTTACTTCAGTTATTCCTCTTGTCCTAGAATTCATTCCTTGTTTCATTCTTTCAATCCTCCCTTCATTTTTTTCTTCTGTCCTTCCTTTGAAGGTGAAATTGAATTTTAATTAAAAGCATTATTCCAAATCTATAAAATGAATATGGTAATGATCAGAAATATTTCAGGAATGAAGGAAGTATGGGAGTGAGGGAGGGATAAGGAAGAGAGGGAATGAATAAGGGAGGGAAAGTTGGTTGATGGAAAGGAGGGTGGGAAAGAACAAATGTGATCCTTCTTTCCTTCCCTTCTATCTTCACTTCTTCCTTCCTACAATTTTTCCTTCAATTTTTCCTTTCATCCTTTAATTCTTTTTCTTCCTCATTTTGTTCCTTCCTTCTTTCCTTTCTTCAAAATAAATTTCATTTTAGAAAATAATTTATTCCCAATCTCTAAAATGATTATGATAATGATGGCAATCATTAAAGGAGGGAGGGAGGAAGGGAGGAAGGGAAGAAAGAAGGAAGGAAGAAGGATGCATGAATTGGTAGAAGGATGGAGATAAGGATGCTTTGTGGGAATGATGGTGGGAAAGAACTTAATGGTATATATATTTCCATCCCACTTTCCTTCACTTCTTCCTTTCTTCCTTCCCTTCCCTCAATTTTATCCATTACTACCATTGACCATTTTAGAGATTGGGAATAAATGTCTAAAGATGGATTTAATCTTATTTTTGATGGAAGGAAGGAAGGAAAGAGGGAAGGAAGGAAGGAAGGAAGGAAGGAAGGAAGGAAGGAAGGAAGGAAGGAAGGAAGGAAGGAAGGAAGGAAAGAAAGCGGGAAAGATGTGATACTTCTTTCTTTCTGTTTTTTTCTTTACATTTTTCCCAAAACTTTACTTCATTTATTCCTTTTGTCCTAGAAATCCTTCCTTCCTTCATTCCTTGTTTTGTTTCTTCAATCTTTCCTTCATTTTTTTCTCTTCTGTCCTTCCTTCATTCCTTTGAAGGTGAAATTGAATTTTAATTAAAATCTTTATTCCCAATCTATAAAATGAATATGGTAATGATTGGAAATATTTTGGGGATGAAGAAAGGAAGGATGGGAGGGAGGGAGGGAGGAAGGCTGGTTGGTGGGGAAGGAGAGTGGGGAAGAACAAATGTGATCCTTCTTTCCTTCCCTCTTTTCTTCACTTCTTCTTTCCTACCTTTCCCTTCCAATTATTCCTTTCATCCTTTAATTCCTTCCTTCCTTATTTTTCCTTCATTCTTTCTTTCCTTCCTGCTTTTTTAAAAATGAACTTTAATTTTGAATAAAACATTTATTACCAATCTCTAAAATTAATATGGTAATGATAGAAATGGTTTAGGGAAGGAATAAGGTATGGCAGGTAGGAAGAAAGAAAGGAATAAAGGAACGAAGGATAGGAACCAGGTAGGGAGGAGGGAGAGAGGGAGAGATGATTGAGGGAAATCTGGTTGATGGAAAGGAGGATGGAAAAGAAGAAATGTGATCCTTCTTTCCTTCCTTTTTTCTTCAGTTCTTCCTTCTCAAATTTTTACTTCAATCATTCCTTTCATACTAAAATTATTTCATTCTTTCCTTCCATTTTTGTTCCTATAATCCTTTATTTTTTCCTTCCTTCTTTCCTTCCTTCCAGTCTTCCTTCTGTTCTTCAAAGGTCAAACTTAATTTTAATTAAAACATTTATCCCCATTCCCTAAAATGAATATGGTAATGATGGGAAAAATGGGAGGAAGGAAGGAAGGAAGGAAGGAAGGAAGGAAGGAAGGAAGGAAGGAAGGAAGGAAGGAAGGAAGGAAGGAAGGAAGGAAATTAGATACTGGGAAGGTAGGGAAGGGAAGAAGTTTGGTGGGAAGGAAGGTGAGAAAGAAGTAAATGTGATCCTTCTTTCAATCCCTCCTTCCTTCACCACCTTAATTAGGTGACATGTACCTTTCTTCTTTTGTTTCTTTTTTCCTTTCCTTCCTTCCCTCCTTCATTCTTTCAATCTTCCCTTTATTATCATATCCATTGTGGAGATTGGAAATAAATGTTTAAAATTGGGATTAATCTCAATTTGGAAGGTAGGAAGAGAGAAAGGAAGGATGGGAAGGAGGAGTCAGGGTGAAAAAAAAAATAAAAACAAAAACAAATTAAATATTAACTCAAATTCCATCTCTTTTCCTGATGTCCCTAGCTGCTAATATTTCTACCTCTCCTCTTCTGCACTCCTTGGCCTCCACTGCATTGTCTCTTTATGGTACCATATGTGTGTATGTGTTTTTGTATGTGTTTATATGTGTATGTATGTTTATAAATGTAAATATATCTAGGTACTTTGTCTATATTTAAAAGCTTTAGGAAGGCAGTGACTTTCCCCTTTTGTCCTTGTCTCCAGTGCCTGGCATATAGCTTAGGCACTTTGTAAAGATGCTTGTTCAAACAAGCCATTTTTCATGTCATAGTTAAGGCAGATTCTTTTTAAATTTTTAAAATATTTTTCCATGTTTCCATGATTCATTTTCTTTCCCTCCCCCTCTGGAGCTGACAAGCAATTCCAATGGGTTGAAAAATGTTACCACTTGATACCTATTTCCATATTATTCATTTTTGTAATAGAATAATCTTTTAAAACCAAAGCCCTAAATCATACACCCATATAAACAAGTGATAAGTCATATGTTTTCCTTCTGTGTTTCTACTCCCACAGTTCTTTCTCTGGATCTAGATAGAATCTTTCTCATAAGGTCCTCAGGGTTGTCCTGGGTCATTGCATTGCTGCTGGTAGCAGAGTCAGTTACATTCAATCATGCTACAGTGTATCATTCTCTGTATAGGACGTTCTCCTGGTTCTGCTCCCTTCACTCTGCATCAATTCCTGGAGGTCTTTCCGGTTCACATGGAATCCCTCCAGTTCATCAATCCTTCAGCACAATAGTATTCCATACCCATCAAATACTACAATTTGTTCAGCCATTCCCCAATTGAGGGACACCCCACCCCCCATTTTCCAATTTTTTGCTTTCACAAAGAGTGTGACGATGAATATTGTTGTACAACCCTTTTTTATTATCTCTTTGGGGTACAAACCTAGGTTGGATCAAAGAGCAGACATTCTTTCAAAGCCCTTTGGGCATGATTCCAAATTAAGACAAATGCTTTAATAGCCTCTTTTTACTTCAAAAATCATTGGTAGCTTTTGTTTGTACATCCTGTTCATTTCCAAGTAGAAGTCTTTCCCCTTTCCCCTACCCAGATTATTATTCCCTGAAAGAAAGAATTCAAAAGGGAAGAAAAGGGGTATTAGCAGAATGACCTCCCCCCCCCCCCATATCACAACTCTGACAGTATAACCATTTCCAGGTCTGTTTACTGGGCCTTTTTTTTTTTAAATTTAATTTTATTGATTCATTAAGAGAATTTTTCCATGGTTCCATGATTCATGTTCTTTCCTCCCCTCCTCCCACCCTCCCTTCCACCTTGACACGCCAATCCCACTGGGTTTTACATGTGTCATTGATCAAGACCTTATTTCCATATTATTGATATTTGTACTAGGATGATTGTTTTACTGGATCTTTTTAAAATAAATTTAAATCCAACAGTTTCAAAGCGCTGTTCTTTTTGCTAAGGGCAGGGAATGGGCAGATTTGGCCTGGGATTCTATCAATATGTCATCCCCACTATGGAAACTCCCTCACCTCATGCCCACCAGCCATTCCCTGCAGTTCTTTTGGACCTTATACCACATGGCCTGGGTTGCTTGACCTTTAAAAACGGTGTTCTTTCCAGGTGGAGCAGACCCGCTAGCTCGTGAGCGTACCACTGAAAATGTAATTACTTGACTTTGGTAACGTGGGGCCTCTTAAGCTGCCCTCCCTATGCCTCAGTTTACTCCCCTGTAAAATAAGTAGGTTGGGCCAGATGGTTTCCCAACTTCACTGTTCTATGACTAGAGCTGGGGGGCAGCATTTGAGGGGGAAAGTGCTGGCGTCACGGCAGCTTTGTTCTCCTTTGCCGTAGAAATGCACAAGACGCAGTCCAAGTTCGAAGACGCGCTTGTCTGGAAGGTGTTCGTTTTCCATTTTGTCAACATCTATTCCGTTCCCATCTACATCGCCTTCTTCAAGGGCAGGTCGGTCAGCTTTTCTTCCGCCTTTTCTCCCTCCTCAGGCAGGTGGGATGGGGGGGGGGAGGAGCGTGGGGGGGCCTCAGAGCTGCGGGACCCTCGTGGGGGCTCCCACCTCGGCCTCTTTGGGGCCTGATTCACAGGTCAGTGGAATAACAGAATTTAGGTGCTGGAACAGCGCGGCTTCTCCTTCCCCGGCTTCCTCTCTAGCTTTCCGTTCCCAGAGGAGGGAGTGAGAAGGCCTTCTGGCCTCGGTCCCGGGGTGCGCCTGGGCGTCCCAAGGCTCTCTGGGCACTCTGGCCGGCTCCGGTCGCTCCATACGTGTTGGGGCCCTTCGACTCGTGTATTTCCAACTGGAAGAGACCCTCGAGTGAGCGTGACTCGAGCATTGGTTCAGCCTTTCCGGCCTCGTCCTTGCACACACACACACGCACACGCACGGGCCATGCCCCTGCCACCCATCACGGCCACCTTCAGCACTAGGCAGCTGAGAGGAGGCTGAGAGGCGGCCGCTGGCCGGTGTCCGAGCAGCTGGGGCCCCGGACTACAGGAATGCCACCAGCGGCCGTTGGGGCTCCCCCGCTCTTAGCCTCCCTTTTCTCAGCTGCTCAATGAGGAGGCGCCTCAACTTTCTCTGTGGTCCCTGGCGGTTCCCGAGCCAGGGTGGCTTCCTCCGCTCCCGTTTGCCCTGCGGGTCCCTGGGACAGGCGGCTGCAGGGGCTCCTCCCAGGGCTCAGACAGGGGACGTTCCTGGCTTCATTCCACGGTTTCATTAGCCCATCGACCAGCACCGTCAGGGGGTGTCACTGGACTAATGAGAGCAGCCTGGAGAGAAGCCCGGCCTGAACGGGCGCCTCATCAGGGAATGGGACTACCGGCACGACCGTCCTGGCCCTGACCTCCCTCCGGGCTCCCAGGCTGCCCCGCTGCTGGGGAGCCCCCGAGACCCGGCACTGCCCTTCTAGGAGCAGCGGGCACAAGGGACCCATCTGGCATCACCAGAGAACCCAGAGAGTGTGCGGCAAATAGGGAGGGAGCAGGGCCCTTGCAGCCTGCAACTTCCCTGCTGTGGCGTCCATAAATCACAGCAGGCAGGTGGCTCCGTGGAGGGAGAACCAGGCCCAGAGAGCGGACGTCCTGGGTTCAAATGTGGCCTCCGACCCGTCCTAGCTGTGTGACCCTGGGCCAGTCACTTCACCCCCACTGCCTAGATATTGCCGCTCAGAGACGGGGTGGTTGTTGTTTAATTAAATGGGAATTTGGGGGGAGTTTTGCAGAAAAGCTGCAGAGGACACAATGTTTAGAAACTCAGAAAAGCATAGTCGATGCTCAGTATGGGCAGTGCAAGCCTATGTAATCGTCTAATGCCGCAGGCACACGCCAGCTCCTTTTTAGAGTAAAAGAAGGAAAAGGTTCCAGTTTGCAAACCATTTGCAGTCAGCAGTGTGGGGTGGGGGCGGGGCTCTCGGCTCTTCTCTGCCTCTGTAGGCTGCCCATAGGGAGCCCCCAGAGATACGTGGGAGGCCTGGCCTGGGCCACGCCTCCATTCTCAGTCTCTGTGCCCCGCCCGCCCCCCAGGGAGAGATGCCCCAGGAGGCGGGCGGTCCCTGTGACCAGCCTTAGGCCTGCCCTGACCCAGAACAGACGTGGCTGGAGCCTTGCTTGGGGGATAACCAGCGCGCGTTGTTCAGGTTTTCAGGTTACCCGGGACACTACGGCACCTTCTTCGGCATGCAGAATGAAAACGTGAGTCTCGGCTGGCAAAGGGGCGGGGCCACCGCAGCCCGGAGCGCTCCCGCGCATGCTCGCCTCCCTGCCCCCTCCCCTATCCCCATGTGCTCCTTGGGCCATTGACCCCACACTGGAGGCTGTGGATTCCTCCAGCTCCCAGCCATCTCCGGTGTGCTCTGGCAGGAGTTGTGAGGGGCGTCCTGCGGGGACTGCCAGGCGCCGAGCCTCCTCTCCCAGGAGCCTCTGCCGTCGCTTAGACCAGCATCCTCTGGACCTCGGCAGCCCCTCCGCTCTGGCTGCTGGAGATTCGCCGCCCCACCAGGAGCCCCCCCTCCCGCCTCCCTGTCCTCCCGGCCTTGAGGATGACTCCCTTCCTTCCCATGTTGAAACCCCAGGCCTGGCACAGAGAAGGTGCTTCCTAAATGCTTGGTGAGTGGAGTTGGAGGTCGTGAGGGGCTCCCAGAAGGGGGGCCCCTTGAACCTCGTGCCCTAGCCGGGGAAATTTAAAAGCAAAAAGCCACTGCAGGCCCCTCTTTTATTATCTCCAGCCTCCATCCCCGGCCTTGGCGTATGCCAGGCAGGACAGCAGATCTCCCTCACGAGGCCTCGGTGGCCTTTGATTTCTTCTTGGTTTCCTGGCCCTGCTTCCCGCTTTCCTCCGAGCTTCTCTTAATGACTCTTTCCTGGGTCAGTTGCCAGCACTTTGCCAGGATTTTGGCCTTGAGAAGCTTTCATTGAAGAGAGATGGATACAGTCGGCTTTGAAGGCAACAATCCTTTCCCCAAAGCTTTCTTTTGATTTGTCTGTATTCAAAGATATTCTATTTTCCCAATTACATGTAAGAACAATTTTCAATATACATTTTCCAAAATTATAATCCAAATTGTCTCCCTCCTCCCTCTTGGAGATGGTAAGCAAATGGTTCTGGGTTCTACCTGCAAAATATGATCAGGGTTCCCTATTGGTCATTGTTTTAGGAGAAAATATATAAAGCCAAAACCCCCAAAGAAAAATAAACCAATGTGGAAAATGCTACGCTTTGATCTGCTTCTGACCCCACCAGTTCTTTCTCTGGAGGTGTAATGAAATGAGAGAGAAGAGTGGAGACCCCCCTTCTCAAAGCGGGGTTCAGGGGAGACAGCAGATGTTTAGGATTGGCTCAGAGAGAGGAGACGGTTTGAAGATTTTCCCCTCCTGCCTTCCCTCCTTAGCTACAGCTGCTCTCCCCGATTCACTCTTGTCCCCCCCTCCACTACTCGAGACCGAAGGGTCTCCCCTTGATCTGTTCACTCACACTGGATTCACAGCTAGGGAAAAGAGAACTACTCTGATGTCAAATTAACTCAATCAGGGTAATACAAAGGAATAACTGGCAGGGAAAAGAATGGGAGAGGAAAGTGGGGAAAAGGGGGCCCCTGTCTCTATCTAAAACCCTTTTCCCTCCCTCCTCGAGTTTGGGGGGAATGCAGGCCTTGGCAGCCTGAGCCCCCGAGAGAAAGTCAGGTTGGCTGACCCTAGGTTTGGTCCCTTGGCCACAGTTCAGACTCAAGACAACAGGAGCTGAGGTAAAGTCTGACAGATTCAAAATGCCTTTTCTCAGGTTTTCTCTTCAGTGAGTCTTTTCAGTTGGGAAATGTTGGGGAGAAGGATTTCTAGTCACAAGCAGGAAAAAGTGGGTAACCCTCAGGAGAAAGCCTTAATCAGCCTCTCTTTGGCTTCCCCAGACTGAGAGACCAACTGCTCTTGCAGCCAGAATCTTCTCCTCCTCCAGATTCCAATCTCCTGGGCCTCCTCCCCCATCGAGGTGATCAGATCCACACACTCTTCAGCCTGGCACTTTTCTTATGTGCCAGCCTCTGTCACAGAGGAGGAGAGCAGTCTTTGTCATAAGCCCTTCAGAATTATCCTAGATCATTGCAGTGCTGAGTGTAGCAAAGTCTTTCATAGTCAATCATCATACAATGTTGCCATTACTGTGTACATGTTCTCCCAGTTCTACTTATCTTGCTCTGCATCAGTTCATGTTTTTCCTGAAATCATCCTGAAAAACTTAATTTCTAGGCAGTTGGGCAAGGCAATATAGAGCATTGAACCTGAAGTTAGGAAGACTGGAGTCCAGATCCAGCCTAAAACACTTCCTGTATGACCTTAGGCAAGTCACTTAACTTCAGGATGCTTCAGGTTTCTCACCTATAAAACAACACCTAACTCCTAGGGTGGTTGTAAGAATCAAATGAGATTATATTTATAAAGGGCTCCATGTAGCACTGACACGTGGGATCTAAATGCTCGTTATCACTATTATTTTGTCCAGTTATTGTGATTATCATCTTATCTGAATGCTTTGAAAAAACTCAATGTGCTCAGGGTTCCTTTTCTTGTCTGCAACGACGTCTAAGACAGTGTGGGTCACTCACTGTCTTTGGAACTTCAGATTATTTCCAAGGCATCAAGTTTGATTCTAAAATTCGGGGCAGACTCCTCCCAAAAGGGGTTAGTAAAAAGCAAACTAAAACTTTTGGTGAGGAAAGTGCTAATGCAGAAGTGAAATGGAAAGACCTAGCATATTCTGGGGGACTTACCAATATCTATCTGACTCTAACATTTCCTGAGTGAGGTGCCATCTTACAGTGGGATAAGCAATGGATTTAAAACCCTTAAAAGTGAATTTGCACCCTGGCTCTGCCATTTACTAGCTATGTGACCTGAGACAAATGACTACCTCCAAGGGTGTCTCTTTTCCCATATGTAAAATGGGCTTAATAATGTCTGCCTTGACTCTCTAAAGACTTGTTGGGAGAATGAAATGAGAGAATGCATGTATGTACACAATTTGTAAGTAGAAAAAAACATAGAAAGCATTAGATATTATCATAAATTCTTTTTACATCTTTTTCCCTAAACAAGAGGAATTTCTTTGTGGCAGTATTCCATTTTCATATTTTAAATCCTTCCTTCTTTCCCTCTTTACTTCTTCCTTAAAAAAAAAAATGCTTAATGTCTAAATGAGCTGGGCTGAAATGTAACAATTCGCCAATGGGTGTCTCATCTGACACAAGAATGTTCTGGTCTGAGAATTCCTTCCATTGAGGTTTTGGTCCTAAAAAAGAAACCCCTAATTAGTATCCCAGTTTAGAAGTTTTTCACTGTGAGACTACTTGAAATGAAGAACTACATGTAAATTCAATGACTATGGTCTTGGCTTCATCCTTGAGTCCTGCCTTATTGATTAATAATATTAATGTTAAATTTACAGCCATGCTTTTGATAGTGGATAAAAATTGGAAAATGGGGGGGTGTCCCTCAATTGGGGAATGGCTAAAATTGTGGTAGCTGATGAGGATGGAATACTGTTGTGCTCAAAGGAATAATGAACTGGAGGAATTCCATGTGACCTGGAAAGACCTCCATGAACTGATGCAGAGTGAAAGCAGCAGAACCAGGAGAACATTGTATACAGAGACTGAAACATTGCAGCATAATTGAATGTAACTGACTTTACTACTAGTAACAATGCAATGACCCAGGACAATCCTGAGGGACTTAAGAGAAAGAATGTATCCACATCCAGAGAAAAACTGTGGGAGCAGAAATGCAGAAGAAAAACATAGAATCGATCATGTAGTTTGATAGGGATACGATTAAGGATTTTGATGTTAAAGGATCATTCTACTGCAAATATGAATAACATGAAAATAGGTTTTGAACAATGACACATGGATAACCCAGTGGGATTGTTTGTCAGCTCCAGAAGGGGGAAAGGAAGGTGGTAGAATCATGAATCCATGCAACCAAGGAAAAATATTCTAAAGAAATAAATTCAAAGATAATAACAATATTAATATTCTGATTTATTATTAATAGTAATAATATTAAACCTGGCTGAGAAAGGGGCTATAGATACAAGTTGATGACATTCACCCAAAAGGGTCAGTGTGTCTATTTCTGGTTAACTATTACAAAGCTAATTGTGACTCTTGGCTTCTGTTTTTTTTCTTTTTCATTTTCCACACATCTTCAGCCCTATATGAACAGAGATATTGAGTGCATGGCATGATGTGGCTAATGAATGGGGTCTATATAATCCATTTGTGGCTCTGAGGTAGTTTGGTGGAAAATGGTACTCAGCATCCAATGATTTGAGTCCCTTTGATCTTTTTTGACAAACTTCTTTAATAGTGAAGATGGAGAATTGGGATCTTGTGAGTCACCTTGCATGTCAGGTGCCAGGAACTGGGTACTCACAGAAAGGGCTTCCAGGGGAATAAGGGACGGAGGGGTTCAAGGGGTAGAATGTTGTAACAGCAGTCACATTTTGCTTGCCTCAGTCCCTCATGCTACTCTGTTGAACTGTCTCCCACATAGTGCATTAATAATAGCTGTCTTATCGAGCTTGCCCAAGAAATGCTAGTCATCATGGTGGGGAAGCAAATCTTCAACACCCTGTTGGAAATCTTCATTCCGTAAGTAGCACCCAGAAATGGCCTGGAATCATTGCTAGAGGCATAGGCTTCAAATCAGGGAGATTTGGGTTCAGATCTCCCCTCTGGGACTTGTAGGCTGTTTGATCCCAGTCAAGTCATTTCATCATTCACCATTTTGGTTTCCTCATGTAGAAAATGAGAGAGCTGGGCTGGATGATCTCCAACCTTCTGTAATTCTGAGCAAGAGGATAATATAGGCAGAGAAAGTGAAGGTCAGCCCCCATTATCTCCAGCACCATGGACATGCTGCTCTCCCCTCCCAATGTTAGACTCATCTAAAGAACCTGGCACTTGGACCTCACCATTTTAACAAGGAGATCCTTTCAGAGTTTACAAAGTATTGTCCATACCTTATCTCTTCTGATCCTCATAATAGCCCTGGGTCCTAGGCATTGCTGGAATTATTCTCCCCTTTGATAGATGAGGAAACTGAGTCACAAAGAAGATGGCCTCACCTGGGGTCTCCCAACTAAAGGAGTGTAAGACATAGGATCTGAACCCCAGCCTCTCCACTGAATCCCACTTCCTTTTGCTTCTCAATGGATAGAGAATTTCCTCAATGTGGATGTGCAGATTATGACGTAGGCATGCATTTTCATCCAATACCTTTCTTTGGTCCATTGATCTTCCATGGGTCTCCCACCAAAGATGCACTTGACATCCAGAAGGCCGTCCCTTGAGCTGATTAGTATTCCATGTCTCCAAGATCTTCTACTCCTTTTCACTCTGCTCCTTCCTCATTCACAAGATGCCCTCACCTGCAGTCATCTTTCCATTTCCCTCTCATTCTTTGGACCATGATCCTTGGATGGTCCATTTAGAGCTGGAAGCAAGCTTGGAGCTCTAATGGTAATCTTCCACTTTCTATTTGATAAGGCAAAGGAGACCAGTGGTGAACTGGCGTTGAAGTTGGATGAGGCTTCTCCTAACTCATGCTGGTAGGAAGCTGCACAGCTGAGTTTCAAACCATCCCTACTGCCTCCAAATTCATTGCATCGTCTACCATACCACACACATTTTTGCCCAAAAAAAGTTAAAAAAAAGGAAAACCTCATGTTACTTGTTTTCTGATCTGGCCCTCAGGCCTGGAATGCTCTCTCTCTTCCCCTTCAGCTACTGACCTCTCTGACTTCCTTTAAGTTCCAAATAAAATCCCGTCATTCTTAATGCCAGGGCCTTCTTTCCAATTTCTCCTGTATATAACTTGCTTTTCTTCCCCATTAGATTTTAAGATCCTTGAGGGCAGGGATTATGTTTTATCCCAGAACTTAACACAGTGCCTGACATACAGTAGGCACTTAGTAAATGTTTTCTTTTGATTTACTGATTGATTAAAATTGTGAGGCTGGGTCACTAGCTTTTGTCGTTCAGTTGTTTTTCAGTCACGTCCAACTCTTTGTGAGCCCATTTGGGGTTTTCTCGTCAGAGATACTGGAATGTTTGGCCATTTCCTTCTCCAGCTCACTTTACAGATGAGGAACTGAGGAAGATAGGGTTCAATGACTTGCCCAGGGTCACACAGCTAGTAAGTATCTGAGGTCAAATTTGCACTCAGGAAGCTATCTTCCAGCATTCTATCCGCTGTACCACCCTCCTGCCCCAACTCATTGGATGCTCCTGTTCAAAGAGGCCATAAGATCATAGATCGTGATCTGAGAGGGTCCCCAGAAACCATCTATTCCAACCTCCCCATTTTTAGAAAAGTAGAAACTGAGGTCCAGAATGAGTTCATAGATTTTGATCTGAAGGGACCCCAGAGACCATCTGGCTCCACCTTTCCTTTTATAGAGAAGGATACACACCCTCAAAAGGATTGGGACTTGCTGAAGGTCACCCTAGAAGCATCAGGGAGATATAGGATAGGCTCATAGAAGAAGGAGAAGAAGAAGAAGAATCAAGAAGAATGAAGGAGGAGGAAGAGAAGAAAGATACGGAGAAATGGGGGTTTCCTTTGATTATAGGAGAAGGGGTTTTCTTTGAAAAATCTTGGCTGCAAACACCCAGTTCCAGGCCACAGCAGTGATACCACTAAGAGCATCTTTTCTGAGCTTTCCCACTTGCTCACAGAAATACCCACTGCAGAGGCATCACGGCCCTGGGTGCCCAGTCTAGAACTTCTAGGTCGGTGGCAAGCTGTCGGCCAAGGTTCTCGTGCATGGCCTCAAGGCCAGATAGGGAGCCCTTTCCCTGATGTGGATAAACATATTCCCAAGTCTTGCTGGGCGTAAGGAGGTCTCTTAATTTCCTTTTCCAAGGCCTAAATGTATTTTCTGTCTGATGAGAGCTTGCCTTCTGCTCCCTTCTTTCTCATTCTGTCCTGAAGCAGAAATGCCCCACAGAGAAGCTCAGTTTAGGATCCTGAGGATGACACGAAGTACAAATGAAGCTCTGGCTCATTCTTCAGGCCGTTGGTAAAACATCTGCCATTTTTATTGCTAAAGTCTGGAGGCTTTATCTGGGCTTCAAGGAAATGTTGCGGGGGGTGGGGGGGGGTAATGATCTGTGTTCTCTTGGGCCATTTCTGGAGGCCCAGAGCAGGCGTGCCATGTCCTCCTCAGTAGGGAGCCAGGCCATCTGTGCCACGCTTGTCTACCCACCCATAGGCTAGCCGATTCTAGAGGAACCACTGAGAACTCCTTCAGGGGGTCATTTTTCAAAACAAAATGCAAGACTTTTCTCTTGACTCTGGTCTGAAATGGTCTCACATAGGAGATAGAGCATTGACCATGGAATCAGGAAAAATGAGTTCGAGTCCCTCTCCAGATACTTGCTAGCTGCATAATTTCGGGCAAGTTATTTAACGTGGCTCAGCCTCAGTTTCCTCATCTATAAAATTCAGATAATACTTTTTTACCCTGGGTATCTTGTGAGGAATAAATATATAAATGGGATTGATGATTGGGTTTCCTAGAGAATTCAGCCCCGTGTTCCTGCCTAGGGAGATCTTTCCCTGTTCTGATGCTGCCATCTGGGGTGATCTCCCCCTCCCATTTTTGCATCCTTTGCAAATTTGAGCATTATGCCATCATCCAAGTCATTGCAAAAAATGTTCCAAGAAATAGGGCCAAAAACAGGCTCCCGAGGGCATCCACTAAAGACTTTGCTCCCTGCTGAATTGTGTCATTCAGGGCATGCTTTGAGGCCATTCATTCATTCGACCAACTCCAACTTGCCATCAAGTTGGTCAAAACTATTGTGGCGGCATAAACTTGACCCACAGCATGAGCCCCAATCCTGGGCTTGCTGAAGTCCTCATTAAGCATGTTGGGAAGAAGCACAGCTTCCTGGATGGTGGCCCTCAGGGGAGCAGGAACATCCTCCCTGCCCATGATGGCTCCACATCCCAATGTCCCATGTTAGGTATGACTCTCGTGAGTTAGAGAGCCAATTGGAAAGACCAGATTCCTGCTGACCTTCCTGCCTGGGGTGGTCTGTCTTTATTTCTCCAGTACTTCTGTTGCTCTGTACATTGATAGGTCTCTTTGGAAAACTTTCGGATCCAGCTTCTTTATCAGATACAAGAAGTTGATCTCATTGCATGATAGCTCTGTTAGATTTATTGGTTAAGACTGAATATTTAATTGGTCACCAGGGATTTAATTTCTAAATTCCAAAGTGAATTACTAAAGTAAATGGAATTTATGGTAGTTTATACAATTAGAGGGAAGATATTAAGGAAGAGGGAAAGGGGAGAGAGAAAGGCAGAGCTCCGGCTTCCTCTGAGCCAGGTAGAAATTCTAAGCTCCATCCAGGGGAAAGGAGTCTCAAGAGATGGTTCTTTCTCAGAGGTTCAAACCTCCAGAAAGGGCAAGGAAACTAAGTCAGCCTTTCACTCACCATGGTGACCATCTAAAAGGAAAGCACTCTGAGGTCTCCTGCACGAGCTCCTCAAGGGGTCCAGTTCCACAGCCAAGTGTCTTCACTCCAAGTCTGAGTGTCTGTCTTCCAGACTCTCCTCTGAGTGACTCTTCTTCATTCTTGATCTATCAATTCTTGTGTCCCTCTGTTTCCTCTATTTGAAGACCCTTTTGTCTTGTGTCACCTCCCCTAAATTTTACGTATACAAATCACAGCAGATGCTCCTCTCCAGGACTGCCCATTCAATGTATGAAATGGGTGTCACACCTTTTGTAGTTAGCTATACCTTTTGTGGCTAGTCAACACCTTTTTTGTAGTTAAAATTGGTAGATCTACTTTAAATACTGAGTTAACACTTTGGGGATTAAAATCTAAAGATAGACCGGGGATTACAACTTTATCTTCACTGTCCAGGAAGAGCCAAATCCAATCCTCACACTTCCCACATTTTGATATGGCCCAAAATGGAATCCAACCCCAGCAAGGCTTTATGCTGTGGCCAGTGATCTGGAACCAATTCTCTTGTGTTGACTGATATGCCTGTGTTGTGCCTCCCCCCCCCCCCCCAGCAGAATGAATAAAAACACCTTGGGGCAGGAACTAGATTCATCTTTGTTTCTTCATTCCCCACACCTGGCCCCATACTTTGACATATGGTGGCTACTTAGCAAATGCTAGTTAATTTTCAAGATCTGTGAGATGTGTGTGTGTGGGGGGAGCTCAATGAGCCTCAGTTTTCTCTTTGGCAAAAGGAGGAAGTGGAACCAGATGCCCCTTAAAGTGCCTTCTAGCCCTGACCCTCTGGCCTTCTGTGATTCACACAACTGAAACATGGCCCTTTCCCAAAATAAAATTCAATCTCAGAAGAGGAAGACGTGCTCCCACTGAGGATGAGACGGAGGCTGCTCAGTGTTTTGAAGTCTGTCTCCCTCCCAAGATGACTCCTCGTATAGGGATGTGTCATGCGATTTCAAATCGGTCCACTGAAATCAGAGTCCCGTAACTGGAGAGACTGACCGACCACGCAGCTCTCCAGGCATAGGAAAGTTTTCCCTGATACTCCGATTCAGGGGAACTTACTGGGCTTTCCCCTCTGGTGATGTCCAGGAAACTGCAGTCATGGAAACATAAGCACAAGCTTCGTTCCAGTCGTAAGAGGAAGAAGGAGAAGACCTCGGAGATCCTTTGGGAGGCCAACTATGAGCTTCTGGAAAGTCAAGGGCTGTTTCAGGAATACCTGGAAATGGGTAAGAACACGGCTTACCAGGCTGCTCTTTACAGGGTGGGAGAGGTGGTGAGGGAAGAAGGGCAGGAACAAGGCTGGACTTGTACCCTAGTAGATAAGATGGACTCAGCATCTTCTAGAATCGGCTTTTTCTCCACTTTTTAAGAAAATGCCGTGGCCACAAGTCCGATGAGACATCTACAGGGTGACCTGATAGCCACCAAAGCTAATGCCATCCTCTGTTGCAATTAGGAGATAGATGGTGACCGCTGAGGGAAGTGGCAGTCAGGCCATCTTTTGGCCTAGCCAGGATGACCATTTGGTGGCAATGTAGAAAGTCTTCAAGGCTGGCAGGCAG
Organism: Monodelphis domestica; assembly: GCF_027887165.1. Taxonomy (NCBI): domain Eukaryota; kingdom Metazoa; phylum Chordata; class Mammalia; order Didelphimorphia; family Didelphidae; genus Monodelphis; species Monodelphis domestica. The sequence continues at coordinate 11,003,790 of NC_077234.1, read as the reverse complement.
AGCTCCCAGGTCCCTTCCAACGGGCAGATTCTAGGGTTGACTTGGGGCTCCCTTCCCGGAATTGTGCCACCTTGGGCCGCTTTTTGCAGCTGAGAACTTCGTCCCCGTGTCCACCCACATTCAGTGTCCAGCAAAGGCCCATAGATGTGTCTTCTCACTTGGAGCCACAGATCCTGAGAGCAGCTGGGCAAAGCCTAGAGGACCCTTTTCAAAAAGCCTCTAATGCGCCACATACAAGGAATTGAAGTAGCCCGTTGACACAAAGACGCCACTTTTTCCCATCCACGTTCAGACCCTTCGGGTTAAGAATCCCAGCCGTAAAACGAGACCTGCAACAGTCGTGTCCGCCAAGGCTGTCCGGGGAGCGTGCTTGTATGCGGAGACCAGTAGACACGCAGAGCCCTCTCGGAGTCCCTCCTTAGCTGCCTTAGCCAAGAACTAGGGGCCCTTGCGATGAATGGAAGCGCCCTCAGGCTCCGGGCAGACTGGGGAAGGCTGCCGACAGCAGGCGATGCTCTGAGGCCACTGGCAGGAGGCTCAGCCAGTTCTGAGGGTTTCTCCTGGCTATCTTGGGGAGGGGCAGAAGGCTTAGCAGTCCCTCCCAGGGCACTCGGTGGCCACTTCCCGCCTGCCCCGAGGCATGCAGCGTGGAATGGGCATCATTCCGATTCCACTCGGCAGCATTGATGAAATGCCCGCTTGTGCCAGCACTGACGTGGCACACAAAGCCCTCGAGGAGCTCAGAGCCTCCTGGGAGGAAGGGAGGCACCTGAGCCCAGAGCCGGAAATAGAACAACATCCAAAGCCGTCCCATGAGAGAAAATAGTGACAAGAGTGCCGAGATCAGGAAGGGCCTGGCTGGGGACGCTGCGGTAAGAGGAGGGAGGGAGGGAGGGAGGCCGCCTGCCCGCCACGACGGCATCAAGGAATGGGGCCGGGAAAGGCCAGCATGAGGGGAGGCGGAGGGTCTGTGGGAGTCCAACTACGGCGAGAGTTTGAGCCGGAGTTGAATCCTGGCTCTGCCGCTTCATCCATTCGATTCAATCCGCACCCATCCATCCTGTTGATAAGGCGAGTTATTGTGAGAGGCAGGAACAGAAGGAACGGAAGGGATGTGTACTGCTTCCAAGGCAGGAGAGCAGTCAGGGCCTGGCCATGGGGGATAAGGGACTTGTCCAGGGTCACGCAGCTAGGAAGCGGCTGAGGCCACACTGGAACCCAGGACCTCCCCTCTCTAGACTTGGCTCTCAGCCCACTGAACCACCCAGCTGCCCCCTTCCAGAACGTGTTGAAATGGAGTTGGAAGAACTCCAGAGGCAGATCAGCACCAGGGCTCGCAGGCCAGAACAGGAGCTCCTGGAGGGGGAGGATTTCACTTGGCTTCTGATGCCAATCGATGCCTAATCGATGTCACTGCCTGGCTGGCCCCAGTTCTGGACAAATGCAACCATCAGAGCTACAGAGAGTCAAGCCAGCCTCGCCTTTGTTGCTGTGGCCCCCGTGTCCCTCCCCGACCAGCACCCGCCTCTGACTAGGGACAGCCTTGGAGAGGAAGCCGGGTGCGCCTGGACACCCCCCAAACGCCTTTGGGCCCATTGCCAGAACTCTCCAGCTTGCTGGTGCCTGGCCAAGTTCACTGGCACCTCCTGCCAGGCTCACAAGCTTGTTATGGAGGCTGTGGCTGGGCGGGGGGTGGGGGGCAGCCTGGCTCCCCCAGTGGAGCCTGTGACTGGCTGCTCTTGCCAATGCAGTGATACAGTTTGGCTTCATCACCATTTTCGTGGCCTCCTGCCCTCTCGCTCCCCTGTTCGCCCTCCTCAATAATTGGCTGGAGATCCGCACCGACGCCCAGAAGTTCGTCTGCCAGTACCGGCGCCCCATGGCAGAAAAAGCCCAGAACATCGGCATGTGGTTCTTCCTTCTGCAGTTTATCACCCATTTGGCCATCATCAGTAATGTGAGTGACTTGGGGGGGATCCACAGCCCTGAGGGGAGGGGCGAGCTCTCGGGGTGCGCACGGAGATGGGAAAAGAAGCCCCGAGAGTGAGGGGGGAGGATGTCTCCCACCCTCCAAGCCAGACAGGGAGCTCTGCAGCTCGCCAAGGACCAGCGCTTCAGGGCGTTTGAGGGTCTTCTGGCATCTGAGGCGGGAGATCCTCCCATCCCCAGTTCCGCTCCAACTGGCTCTTTGAGCAGCCATGGAGGGAGGAGCCGTCAGAAGGCATGTTTTTAGGGCAGGCATTGGAGTGCGTTTGCCAAGGGCTGGGACCCCAAGCCAAGGAGAGCCTCGGTGGGGCGGCCGTGCAGGCCCTTTCACTCTTGGCCCTCCACAGGCGTGGGGGGCCCCCACACTGACACCGAGGACTGGCCCACCGCCTCCTGCTGCTCTGGCCTTCCGTCTCTGCCAAAGGGCTTTCCCTGAAGCTAGATCTGCCCTGGCACAGTCCAAACATACCCCGCCTCCATCTCCCATCTACAGCGGGGCTTCCCTGCCCCTCCCGGCGCCCTCACCGCGAAGCCGGCCGCGAGTGCAGCAGGAGGAGTGGGATTAGAACTCAGATCTGGCCCGTTTCCCATGGGTGAACGGCCGGGAGGGACAGCAGATAAAGCCAAGGGGAGGATGAGAAGGGATCTCCGTCAGAGGGGCGCGGTTGGGAAGGCGGCCGGCTTCTGTGGGCCTCCCTGGCCTGTGCTGAGCGGCGGCTGCCTCCTTCACAGGCTTTCCTCATCGCCTTCACGTCCAACTTCCTGCAGAGGACCTACTACAAGTACGCCTACGCCTGGGACCTGCACGGCTACACCAACTTCACGCTGGCCCAGGCCCCGGGGGCCTTCGTTGCCAAATACAACCACACGTGCAGGTGAGGTGGGGAGGGGGAGGAGCTTCCGGGGCTGCCTCAGGCCTTTCCGCCCCTGTTTAAGCCCTCTGTGGAGGCGGGATCACGAGGTCAGGGCTGAGCCATGGCGGAAGGGGCTTGGCCAGGGTCACGTGGCCCGGAAGAGGCCGAGGCCCCATGTGTGGAAGAGAAATCGTGGCAAGCCGACGCAGAGCCGGGGATGCTGTCTGCTGTGAGACCGTCCGAGGCACGAGATAATGATTCCTGGATTGGAAGCCCTGCGAGGGCTCCGAGCCATGGGAAGTCCCTGAATCGGTCCCAAGCCGGCGAAGTCTGCGCTCTGGCCGGGGCAGAGCAGATGATGCAGGGCAGGGACGGACACACAGATGGGCACTCCAGCTGTGGGGGAGGGGAAGGCCGGTAGCGGCAAATGGAAGCTGCAGCCACGACGGGAGGAGGGTCTCCCCTCACAGGAGGGTGGGGACCCACGGAGTCACCCCAAGTGAGCCGGAGCCTCAGGGTGCTTCGATCCAGAACTTCACTAGAGAAGCAGCGCCCAGCGCTCTTAAAAGAAAAGGCGAAGAGACAGGGGTCCTGGGTTCCAGGGTGACCTCAGACCCCTCCTCCGTGAGTCCCTTCACCCCCAAAGCCTAGCTCTCACCTCTCTTCTGCCTTGGAACTGACGTACAGGATTGATTGTAAGAGGGGAGGGTAAAAACAGGAAGAAAAGAAAACGGAGGCCGTCTCCTCTATTATATGAAGGGGCATCCTCTGGCCCAGGCCCTCTAGGGGGGCATCCTGGGTGGGATGAACCCACCGCCAGGGTTGCACTTTCACACGATGACAAGGCATCACCGTCCAGGAACCCAGTTACATGAAGTCTGAAATTGGATTCACTCCCTGCAGTCCATGAGGCGGCAGCTCCGTGGCCAGCACCAAAGGTGGCCTCCAACGGCTTCTTGGACTCCAGAAGGCCAGGAGTGGGCAGGGGAAGCCGGGGAAAAGCGGGCCAAATCCGAGCCAGGCGTGGGGATCCCGGGAAGACATTCCCATAGCCTGGAGATGCCCAGGGGTCCTCCGAGGAGCTGAGGGAGGGAAAGGCCACCTGCCTTTGCCACTTGTCTTTCAGGTACCAGGCTTTCCGGGAAGACGACGGGCAGCACTCGTTTACTTTCTGGAAACTCTTGGCAATCCGCCTGGCCTTCATCGTCGTGTTTGAGGTACCCCGAGGGCAGTGGTTTGCCCCCCCCCCCCAATCTGCTCAGGCCCTGAGCGGGGGGAGGGAGGGAGGAGAGCTTTCCCCCCTGCCTGTCTCATTCCCCACCTCCTCCCTCTGGACTTGTGCTTTGCCCAACAGCACGTCATCTTCTTCGTGGCCTGGCTCATTGACCTCGTGGTCCCTGACATCCCGGCATCCGTGAAAATCGAGGAGAAGCAGGAGCACTTTGTGGCCAAGCACACCTTGGCTGACTACAAGGTCACTCCTAGCACCCTGCAGGCCCTTTCCTTGCCCCCCCCCCTTCACCCCATCCGTGGCGGCAGGCACTCAGAGGACTCGGGGCACCCCTGCAGCACCCAGCCTGCTTCCCCCGATGACCTTCCCATGTCCAGGGAGCAAAGGAGCAGCGAAAGCCTCCATTCGGAGGGGAGCTCAGAGCACTGGGGTGGACTCCCGGATCAGGCACTTTCTTCATCTGCAGCATGGCGGGGCTGAACAAGCTCTGGCTCTCCTCCTCTCATGCCCACCAAGACCCACAGGGTTGCCCCCCGCCCTGGGCTGCCTCCTTGCTGGTGCCGTGCCCTTCATCGTTGGCAAGGCCCCCTCGCGTGATCCTGTTGGACCCTCGACTTGGCAAACCTTTCCTTTATTTCTGGGTGGCTTTTCACTGCCTTTTGAGGATCAAAGCAGCCCCGTTCTAGCAGGGCAGCCTTTGACAGATTCAGAACTTGGATTCTGAAGCCAGGCCCGAGTTTGAGCTGCACCAAAGCTTGACACGGGATCCGGAGAATGGCCGGTCTACCAGCAAACAGGAAGCAGCGGAGTCTGGGTGCGGGCTTATTTCCATTTCACCAAGGAGGAGAGTTTGTGAGGGAGCAACGTGCACGGGGGCTTTGGGGTGACCTCGGGGAAGCCGCCCGCTGCAAAATGAGGGGGCTGGCCTCTGGGGCTCCCTGCCGCTCCAGAACTAGACTGCAGAATCTTGTGGGCAACCCTGGGGCCTTGCCAGACTCCAAGGGCTTCTTTTTAACTGGCTTACGGATTCCACACTCTGTCCTCTTCTCCCCCAGTTGAGACCTTCGGCCTTTTCCAATCCTGCGGCAGCTCTCGCATTCTCCCCAATTTTTCGACCACCATGACAGCAACCAGATAATGCAGATACTGAACTTGGAGCTGAGGCCTCCGGGCGTCCAACCTCAGCTACTTCCTCGTTCTGTGGCCCTGGGCAAATGGGCACATTAAGGGCAGCTGCCTCCCAGCCTTCTCGTGAGGACCAAATGAGAGAATATTTAAAGTTCTTTGCAAACAAGGCACTCCAGGAAGGCTTGCCGCTGTCAGTACCCTAAGATGGCACTCGAGGCCAACTTGGCCACCTCTTTCCTTTGTCCTTCCTTAGCTTCCTTGCGGGCCATTTTTGCCTTGTCACTTCCAATCTGAAGGGCAGAGAAGAAGCAAACTGACCACCCTGGCTGGACCTCGCAGGCATCCCTGCTTTCTCTGATTCGCATCGCTGCCCTTTCCAGGACTCCCCACATTTCCCGGGGCGACCGTACCCTTGACCTCTTGGCCCCCAGGATCCTTCCTCTCCCCTCCTTTGAGCCTCGATATCTAAAATTGAGGGCGCAGATCAGAAAATCTGTAATCGACTTCCCTCTCTGTCACGAATTCTGAGGAAAAAAACCGTCACTCCCCAAGAAACTTCCCATCACTTCTTCAGCAGCAACCCTAAGGCCTCCCTATTCATGAGAAGCCAACCAGAATTGGAGCTCCCCTTGCGGGCTCCTCCCCCCCTTTTTATGATTAAGGAAAAGCAAGAAGCTATTCGGCAAAGACTCGGATAACTGGAAAAGGCCCAACACCCCCCTACACTTTCATTTCTGGAAAACTGAAGTCCCCCATCATGGGACGGCGTGGAGCCGGTTTCTGTGGGTCTGGAGTTCGTGCGTTGTACCCCTTGGCTGCCCTCTCCCATTCCTTCCGAACCCCAAAGCCACATTCCAGCTCCAGATTCCATCCCGCCAAATCTTCTGAGAGAATCTCGTTGGCTGCCTAAACTCTGGGCATGTTGATTGGCACCGAAGGCTCAGCTTTTCCAGGATCCTCAGCTCAGGCTGATCTCCTGGCCATTCCCCGGGGTCTCAGCGGCTCTCCCTGTTCACTCTTCTCGCCGGCCTCTAGCCAGCTAAGACGCAGAACGGGGCTGTGGGCAGCCTTTGTTGGGGGCACTCTGGCCCCGGCCAAGAGCTCACCATCCTGGCGGTGGAGGCTGCCCCGAGCTCTGCCTCCTCCTCCGAGGCTACCTTAAGCACCTGCCCCTCGGCGCCCCTCGTTTCCCGGAATCCACGGCGTGCTGGCCTGCGCTCTGGGGGCTTCGGGTTCTCGCCCAAGATGGCACTTCCAGGTTCTAGGCAGCAGCACGTGCTGGTCCCAGAAGGGAGGCGCGAGCGGTCTGGCATCTGGCTGTGTTGGGAGCTTCTTGGTCTACTGCGTCACCCTCGGGAGAGCGAGCGGCGATTCTGTCCTCGGCTGGATCCTGTCTTTTCAGGAAGAACCAGAGGCTGCCTTGGGCTCCGACAGCCCTTCTTCTGGTCCGGCCTCCTCCCCTCCACCTCACGTCTTCTTGGGAACCTTCCGTTGTCCCTAAGCACTTGCCTTGGGACGTGGGATGTGGGACTGGTTTCTGAATCCCTTCCCTCGGGCCTTGGAAACAGAACTGTGCAGAAGAGCGCTAGGGCGAGGCCATGGGGCCAAATGACTCGGCCAGGGTCACACAGCTACGAAGAGGCTGAGGCCGCATCTGCACTCAGGACCACCTTGTGGCCCAACAGGAGTCCTTTGGATCCTATGCTTGGGACACAGCTCAGCTATACGGCGGGGGCTGCACCACTTCCGGCTTCTTCAAGTACCTACTTAAAATTCACAGCAGCGCCCTGGGCCCGCTTCACCAGTCTGCCCTCCGTCTCCTGCGCCTGGACGCGGCTCCCCGCTCTGAAAGCGCCGGCCGTTCCCCACATGCCCCCCTGCCCCCTCCCCCAAATGGCCGTCTTCCCCAGGCTCTATTCTATTTCTCTTGTGGGAGGGCCTGGATTCAGATCCCCCCTCCCACGCCAAACCCCATCACAGAACAGCCCCTCTGCATTGAGCGCCAGCTTCCTGCCCCATGAAACAAGGGGTGCAGCGACCCCACAGAACGGCCGAAGCCTCCCCCTTCCCCTCCCCCTCCTTCTAGGAAAGGATGCTGGGAGGCTCCGCCCTGCCCTACCCCACCAGCAGGCGCCATGTTTCTTGTTGGGCTACTTCAGCAAGTGGAAACGGCTTCATCCAGTTCTTTCTTTGTCCTTCAGGTCCTGCCTTGAGAATCTCTCTGAGACAAACGAGGAGCTCAAAGACGCAGAACCGAACCTGGAATCCGGAAACGAGAAAGCTCGCAGGAAGGCCTCGGCCGGCGAGGAAGAGCCGGGTGGGCACGACAGAGCCTCGTCCATCTCTGGGCCTGGGATGAGCGGAGGGGCCGGAGCCGAAGCCATTTGGGCCCTTCCGCCCCCCCCCAACCCCCCCTCCTGATGGACGCCGGAGCCGCACGAGCCTCCCCTCCCCCTCCAGTCGCGCCTCCGGATTGGAACCAAAGGACCAGGGAAGCGCCGGGCCGAGGCCCGGGACGCTTGGCAGGGGCAGCATCTGGCCGGACGTGCTCAGGCTGACGTCTGTCATTGCCGGGGTGGCTCGTCCGTTGGGCGGCTGCCATCTCCGTGGGAGACTGAGGGGAAGCAGGCGGGAGCGTGGGGGGGGGGGCGGCTTCTCGGGTTTCCTCTGCTGGGTTGGGCTATTTCGGGACCCGTCTTGTGCCTCGTTTCTCGTCAATAAAGTCGTGGACCGACGGTGTCGGGCTCGTGCGGCCCCCTAGACGACCGGGCCAGGCCCGAGCTGGACCCAAGGAGCCCCCCCAGGTGCCGGTTCGAAGCCCACCTTTCTGGGCTTCGAGCCGGAACGTTTCTACGCCCAACGTGCCAGGTGGCAGGTTTCAGGCGTTTGTCAGGGTGACGGGAAAAGAGGCCCCAAACAAACCGGGGCGCCAGCTTAGTGAGGGAGCTCACGGCCAGAAGGCCAAAAGGCGGCTGCAGTCTTGCCCCAGGATGGCTCCGAGTTCGAGATGAGCCAGAGGAGGGGGATTCCCCGGAGGCCCCCTCCCCCAATGAGGTCACTGCCCAAGTCTTCAGGCCTCCACTCGGGGCGGTGGGGGGGAGCCGGAGAACCCTTGTTCGGGTGTGAAAGGCAGAGCGTGACGGAAGGTCAACTAGAACAAGAGCCGTCATGGACCCAGAGGTCACCCCCCCCCCCCCAAGGGCTGTGGTGTTGGGCTCATTCTCTAGGATTCTCCTCAGTGGGGAAACTGAGGCAGAGCCTTTCTGCCTGGATAAAGAGGTCCCAGGCACCCCCACCCCACCCCACCCCGTCCGAAGCAGGTTAAAAAAGCGTCTCGAGCACTCCAAACGGTTTCAGGTTTTATTTTAGAATTTATAAAATTCCACCGTCATCCATATTCATGAGCCTTTTTACACGTTTGCATATAATCTCCAAATTCCAGAGTTAAGGCCAAGGGATCGTTGCCATGGAAACACGGGCTATGGAAGACATGAAAAACGAGAAATGGGACCGACGGACGGATGGACGGACGCTGCCCTGCCCAGGGTGCGAGCACGAGGAGACGAGCACGAGGACAATCATGTTCTGACCTTTATTGCGGAGGGGGGTGGGGGGGGGCGGGGAGGGGGGGGGCCTGACGGCCGGTTACTTGCATCTAAGACATTCAGCTGTGAAAGGACGTGTGCAAAAGCTTCCGCCACAGGACCGCAAGGCGGGTCCGGAGGGCTGTGACAAGAACCGGGGGGCAGAGGAGAAAAGGGGAGACAGACACCATTTCCTGGAAGATCCCAGTCCGCCCGCCCCCACCATTCAGTTCAGCCTTTGGGGGGCCGGCTGAACCCGCCTCCCCTACCCATAGGGGGACTTGAGCCGCCTCTGACTAACAGGGAACCCGGTGGGAGCAGCTCCAGGTCGGGCTGTTTCAGAGCCTGTGGGGAGGCCCGGGCAAGCGTCCCCGGAACTTGGCGAGGGCGCCCCCGGACTCCAGGGGCCTGGGACGGGGCCCGCGGAGGGAGGGCAGGCCGCCTCCCGCCCCGAGATGACGAGGCTTGGCGAGGAGGGCTCGGAGAAGCCGCGCTCCGGCCGAGGAGAGGAAGATGCGCCCCCAGGCCCCCTTCTGCCTGAGCTCTCTGGCCCGCGGGGAGCTAACGAATGGCTCCAGAGCCACCCCCAGCCGCCCACGAGCCAGGTCCCCTCGACGGGCCGGCCTCGTGGGGTGCCGAGTGGAGCACTCCGGCCAAAAGGGAGGACGAACTCGAGAGCGAGTCGAGGCCGGCTTCTGAGGTAGAAAGAAGGCAATCGTCCGTAAATCGTGTCTGCGCTTTGAGGGGACGGACAGAGGCAGGAAGGGAAAGGAAGCCCCTCCTAACGGCCATCCCCGCGGGCCCCCCGCCTCTCCCTCCGGCCCCCCGCCAGGGCGCCTCCTAAGGCAAACGCCGCCCCCCAGCGAGGGCCGGCCCAGTAATACTGTCACCGAGATGGGCGGACTCGGGAAGGGAAGAGCAAAGGGGAGGCGGCCGCCGTGGTGGGGCGACTTCAGGCGCAGCTGGCTCTCTCCTGGTTCTCTCCTCCTCCGTCCTGTGCCAAGGCCGACGGCCCGGGATAAAACACCGCCGAGAGCGAACCCAAAGGGGCAGGGGGAGGGGAAGGAAGAGGGCAAACATTTTGGCTTTTAGAAAGTCAAGGAAATTTATTTCCTGAGGTCATGACACAGGAAGTAGACTCCTCGCCACAGTGGGGAGATCTCATAATGAAGGTCAGAGTGCTTAATGACATGCTGATTGGACCAGGAAGCTTAGAAAGTCTCGGTTACTTTATTACGAAGCATCTCACTCGTGTTTTTAGTGTTTAAAACAGTGGAAAGCCTGTCCCAGAGCGGAGATGTCAAGGAACAGATCCTGAGTGCACACTGGATGCTCAAGAAGGTCATGAACCGGCGGGCCGGCCCCCGGGCAGGCGCGGCCCTCGGAGCCAGCCAGCACTCCAGGCTTCACTAGGAGACCTCTGAGGGGCGGGCGCACGGGGAGGGGAGAGCAGGGCGGGAGGGGGACACACAATTTACATAGGATCCAGCCGCTGGGTCGGATTAAGACACAGTATTTTGTGGTGGGTACGTTCAGGTCGGCAGCTGGAGATGGTTCTCCTTTCTGATCATTATCGTTTGGGGCCCCATGGGAGAGTCTTGGGGGCTACCTGAGCCCCAAAGCTTGGAAAATCTTCAGAGCTGCTCATGTCGGGAGCCTGTGGAGAAACAACGGGGCTGCGTCATGACCGAGAGCCCCAGATCGCCTCTGCGTGGGGCTTCCTCCCATGGCCGCCTGACCCAAGGAAGCGGCGGGAAAGAAGGGGAGAAGCCAGGCAGGGGGGAGCGAGGGCCGGCATCCGCCTCTTTCAGGGAGAAGCAAAGTCCTGCCCAACCCCCGCTTTCCTCACTGCTGTCACCCTTTTTTGGGACGAGCCAGGAAGTCTGGGATGGCTCAGAGTCCCCAGAGAGGCTGCGGCCCAGGCTGGCCCCAGGGAGCCCCACACCACGCGCCCCCGGAAGGAGTAAGGGTTACCTTCTCGCTGCCGCCTGCTGCCCAGGGAGCGTCCCTCACCACAAAGCCCTTGGACGGAGCTTTGGCCTCTTCGTGGGCAGGGGGCTTCATGTACGCCTGCATAGCCTCAGTGTCCACCACATCCGCCAGCTGCCCGTTCGATGGAAAAGGAAAGTCCAGGTCACACCAAGTGCACGTGGGGCCCCCCTGCTCACCCACAAGGGCGCCTCTTGCCGCCCCCCACCAAACATGGACAACACAAATCTTCTGCCACCCGTGACTGCCTGCAAAAGGGCCAGGATCTAGTTGTATTTAGGGTCTGTCAGCGCGACTGCAGACGCCCCAAAGGCTGCCAAGACCAGGCGGGGTGTCGGTGCCCTCACAGAATGAGACGGCCATTCGGCACACTGGATCCTCGACATGCTCTGAGAAAAGTGCGACGGCCAATTCTCACGCCCCATTTAGAGTTGGGGAAACTGAGGAGAGTCCAGAGGGGTGCGAGCCCCCTCTCGGCGGGCAGAGGGACAGAGGAGCGGATCCCCGGCCAGGCAAGGCCCCGACGAGAAACCAAGGGGTCAGGACGGGCCTGGAGCCCGGCTCCCTCAGCCAGTCGGGGCAGACACTCACGTATTCCTCCTCCAGGTTGAGGATGTGGTCGATGGCTTCCTCGACGTTATCAGGAAGTCCAGTCACAGTCACACAGTTAGGGTCAGGGGCTCCGCTCTGTGGGAAACGGATGTCTACCTGCGAGAGACACCCCCAGTCAGCAGGGCCTGCCAGTCCCAAGAATCGAGCCCCCTTTGCCCAGCCCTCGGGCATGCCTAGCCTCCAAGGCTGAGCTCTGAGCTCCAAACTTGGGCTCTTGACAGTCACCCCCTGATGCCAGCGAAAGGCCACCTAGGCGGCTAGTCAAGGACTCCTCCGGGAAGGAGCAGCCAGGCCTGGGCCGAGGGATGGAAGCGTCCCTCGGCCCCCTTTGTCGGGTCACGCTTCCACCTCTGCTTCCTTAGCCCCGGACACCCTTGTCACAATGAACGTCACTTGGAAGAAAAGACACACACGACCACCAACGGGCCTGGCCGGACTCGGTGGAGGAACTGGCCAAGCATTCGCGGACGAGTCGGTGCCGCCTCCCTCCCCAGGAAGAGCTAACGAGACACACACAAAGGATTGTGGGGCAGAAGTGGCGGCTCTGGAAGACAAGCAGGGTTCTGAGAGCTTTCAGTCATCGCACAAACCCAGGCCGAGCTCATCCTCTCACGTGACCAAAACAAAACCCGGCGAGTGACGAAGCCCTTGCGGACACGCGACGGACAGGAAGGGAAACCCCTCCCTCCACGACGTCCAGGGACCGTCCACTGTGGCTCTCCAGCCACGTCTTCACAGAACTCACTTTGAACTCATCCATGATTTTACGGATGGCCTTGCCCCGGGCGCCAATGATACGGGCATGGACACGGTGGTCCAGCGAGACGTCCTCCGAGACCATTTGTTCAAGTTCCGCCACAATCTTCATGATGGCATCACGAGCGGCTTCCGTGTTCTTTTCGTACCCTGTGATGGTGATTTGGTCCTGTGCCTTGAAAGAGAATCGAGTCACAAAGTGAGAAGGGCCAGCGGCCTAGCAAGGCCCGAGAAGAGACACTGCACGTTCAGACAAGTCAGCCCATCATGGGCTGAGGGAAGCCAAGGTGGGCTGGAGAGAAGGCCAGGCCCCAGGCGATCACCTCCTAATTTGTGCTCCCCAGGGTCCATTCTGGGAAAGGAGCAATCGTGTGCGCTGGGGTCAGCGGCAGCTGTGGGAACAGGAAGGGGCAAAGGACAGAACAAATACACGAGCGGGGAGATGGGCACCATCCACCTGGGAGTCCTTGGAGTCACGGAGACAAGTCCAAGCTCACGGAGGGCCAGAAAGATGAAGCAGCAACAGGAAGGCAGGCCTCCCTCCCCCCAATCCTCAAACTTGGAAGGGGCAGGAAGACACGCAGCTTAGAAAGATCGTTCTGGCACATCCACAGGAGTGGTGGAGGGTTCAAGCCCCGAGCAGGGAGAGTGAGCACGGTGCCGTGCCAAGGCAGACAGAGGACCTGCGGAGAGCCCCTCGGGCAGAGGAAGATGCTCCAGATGGAGGAGGAATAGAATGCCAGGCAGGGATGTGGGAGTCCTCCGGGAAGGTGAGCACGGTGGGAACAGTCCCAGAAGGCCGGCATCTACATGGAACCAAGAGCTAAAAGCCCAGTCACAGAGTGGGAGGGAAAAGCCCTGGCAAAGAGTGAGCAAGCCGTCAGAGGGAAGGAGAACCAGGGTAGCAACTCCAAGTGCCAGCAACCGGGGACCCTCGGGGAAGGGGGCAAAGGGAAAGTCAGGGTGCACAAGCACATCCCGACGGTCTTCTCCCATCTGAATGGTTCAAGGCCAGAGAGGCGGCGCCGAGCGCCGTCGTCTTTGCAAAAAGCCCTCCAAGCCATCAGGCAGCCAGGGTGTCCCCACGGCCTCCCAAGAGAGGGCTGTGCAGGGCCGACTCAGCAGCTCTAAGGAAGGAGCTCTGGGGGAGCAAAGAGGGCGATAAGCAGTCATGAGGCAAGACCATAAACACCGATTAGGCCCCTGCTGGTGTGGCAGGCAGTACGCCAGGAGCGGGGAATACAGAGAAAGACAACAGCCCAGCCTGGAGGGGAATGGGCAAAGGCCTCTGGGAAGAGGCCGGCCTGTACTGAGGCAGGAAGGGAGACAGGACAGCGAGGTGAGGGGGGGCCGGTGAAAGCAGCAGCGAGGAGGCCGGTGTCCGGGGAGCGGAGGACGCCGCCGAAGACAGACGGGATTTGACTGAATTGGCGGGCAGGGTGGGGGCACAGATGGGGGCGGGGAATGAGACAGGCACCTGGAGCTGTCAGAAGACTGGTTTGAGTCGCAAGAGGACCAAGACTTGAGGCAGAGACTCCGACCCAAAGGTGACTGCTCCGGGAAGGGACTTCTCTGCCCAGCACAGCACAGGCCCCGAGGTGTCAACCCAAGCCCCGCAGCAGCAAATGCCCCCCTCCCCCCAGGGAGCAGGGGAGTCTGGGAAGTCATGGCCACAGGGCGTGAGGACATGGCCAGCCCCACTCAGGGAGCCATCGCGTTCCTTCCTGCTGCTTGGCCGCTGACTCCCCCCCTCTCTGTGCCTCTGCCTCTCTGTCTCTCTGTCTCTCTCTCTCCCTCCCTCTCTGTCTCTCCCTCTCTCTCTCCCTCTCCCCCTCTCCCTCTCTGTCTCTCTCTCCCTCCCTCTGTCTGTCTCTCCCTCCCTCTCTCTCTCTCCATCTCTCTCTCTCCCTCCCTCTCTCTCTCTCTGTCTCTCTCTCCCTCTCTCTCTCTGTCTCTCTCCCTCTCCCTCTCTCCCTCCCTCTCTCTCTCCCTCCCTCTCTCTCTGTCTCTCTCTCCCTCCCTCTCTCTCCCTCTCTCTCTCCCTCTCTCCCTCTCTCTCTCTGTCTCTCTCCCTCTCCCTCTCTCCCTCCCTCTCTCTCTCCCTCCCTCTCTCTCTGTCTCTCTCTCCCTCCCTCTCTCTCTCTCTCCCTCTCTCTCTGTCTCTCTCTCTCCCTCCCTCTCTCTCTCTCTCTGTCTCTCTCTCTCTCTCTCCCTCTCCCTCCCTCCCTCTCTCTCTCCCTCCCTCCCTCTCTCCCGTCTGTGTCTCTGGCTTCCTCTCTCCTCTCTCCATCAGCTGGGCCGTGCCGACCTGGTCCACCCCAGTAATGAGACAGAATGGCCGAGATGGAGCCATTCTGACAAGGGCTGCTCCTCACCTGGTTCTCATCATCCTTGTCGGGAAACTGGATGTTCACTTCGTGTTCCAGCCGAATCTGGGT